>NC_072734.1:144044028-144350845 GCF_026930045.1 Uloborus diversus | reverse complement strand
TGTAGGCATATGTGTTTGAGTCTGTGTGCAGGCATGAATGTGTGGGTAGTTGTGTGTATGTGTTTGTGTATGTGTATAGGTGTGTGTGTGTGTTTGTGTGTGTGTGCGTGCGTGCGTGCGTGTGTAGTTGTATTTGTATGCGCGTGTGCGTAGGACATGGATAAAACCCGGAGACGGCTTTCGCTATAGGGGCAGCATCGTGAGGAGCCGATCGACGGTGATGGTGCAGAGGATGGCGGTGGGAAAATAAAATGATAAGACGCCAAAAACAGTCAAGTGAAAGCAATAAGCAATCGTGATTGCTCAAAAAAAAAAAAAAAAAAAAAAAAACATTAAATTCTTTGTGTAAATTAAAACTTTGAATAGCTGAAACACACTTCATGATTATTCTTTTCCATTTTTTATCAGACTTCTATTTATCACTATGTGTTATGATATGATCGTTACAATGATTTTATTTCTAAACTTCTTGACAATTTAATGTTAATTTACAAAGCAAAAATCAGTTTTCTCGAAAATAAAAAAAAAAAGAAAGAAAGAAAAAACGTTAAAACGAAAACTATCGAAACGTTCCAAATATTCGGATTCACAAAATCTAGTAAACTTATCTGTCACAAAAAAAGTTATTTTGAATAACAGAGCATGTTTCTGAAGTAGAAAGATGTCTCAACATAAAAAAGAGTCTTGGAGAACAGCTGCGACAGTGTCTCCTAAATGAAGAATTTTTTCCACCAAAATTCCCCTTTTAAAGTAAATTAATCTAACGCTTTGCAGAAAACTCGGAAGAAAAACATATAAGACTTTTATGCACTTATCGAAGCGTTTCAATTTTTTAGGCTAAGTCATACATTAATGCAAAGTCACTGGAAAAGTAGTAGAATAAAGTAAAATAATGGCACACATTTACTGCGTATGCATTTTATTTTTCCATTTTAAGGCCTCATAATCCTCATAAGGATATTTAAACAAACATAGCACAACACTTGAGAATTTTCTTACTTTGGATAATGAGAATAAACAAAGAACTCCATAAATGTGATCATAAACATCTCACCTAAATGTAAAGAATTTTTCCCTCGTTAATGAACGACAGTTTTTGTAAATTATTTCTCCTCTTAAACATTTGGATTTTATATTCATAACTGCATTACGCACAGCTCGTTCAAGACTTGGAATTAATTCTAAAAAGAAATAATACTTTTCATTTTTATAACGAAGTACTGGAAGGTAAGTTTGGTCATTAAACAATGTAGAAATGAGATCGTTTCCGAAATTTTAAAACTATTTTTTTTTCTGAAAGAGCATGCTTAAAAAAACAGGATATGACAATTTTTTAAATAACTTGACTAAGTTTAATACTGAGTGCGCAGATTCATTTTTATTTTTTTACGTTTCTGCAAAGGACATCACACGTGATGAAATGCCATTCACTGATGCCATTAGCGCAGATCGCAATATTTAATTCACTTCTTTACTTACATGTACTGGAGACACATTTGAGAACAGATTGGGCATTAGGGTGGAGTGAAAAAAACGAAATTGATAAATATGCAAAGCCTATATGCTTAAAAATTGTCTCTTACCAAGTCTATTTATCATACACAATTTCAACTTAATCAAATAAAAACGTTAGCTGCCCATTTGACTTTGAATTTTAAGTAATTAGCCTGATTTTTCTCCAAACTAGCGAAAAGGTTATGATAAAATATAGTTACATCTCATTTGAAACTTTGTGTGTTTGAAATGAAACTATTGATAAATAAATACTTAATATATAGTTAGTTGAATTACCTAGGCGATTGCGAAATTGCTTTGAAACGTGTATTAAGCCAGCTAATCAAACATGCTCTACCAGCGGACTTTCTTATTGCGTTCATTTTTATCAGCTGCGTTCTTTGTTCCAGTTGGTTGTCTCTCTCTTTTAAAATAGTTCATTTAGTTTGAATTATTTCAAACCATTAACAAATATAAATGAAGACACTGTTTTTACATTTAAACAACTTGAAAGTAGAAAACAGAATTATAAGGTTTTTTTTTCAGCATCGTAAAATATGAGAATTTAACTTCCAAATGTAGCATATCATGATGACTTTGATAGATCAGCGTCAATTCTTATCAATGCTGCTTTGAAAAATAATGAGTTTCGTATGATCTCATTTCTAGTAATTGGTATGCTGTTCAGTTTCAGTCTCCTTATCCGAAGAAAGATATTTTTTCATTGTAAAGAGCTCAAAGAAGGGCTTCTAGACTTGTAAGAGAACTTTTATATTTAGATAATGGTGCCAGACTTTAAAGCCTTAATATGTATAGCCTCGAGCAAAGGAGAGTCAGATGGGACATGATTCAGTTGCTTAAATGTATCAATATGAAAGAAATAGGTTTAAATTTTAGCGTGGAAAGCCGGACAAGGGGGTCATTGTTTTAAGCTATTAAAATCTCAGGCTAAACTGGAAATTCAAAAAATTGTTACTTTAGTAGGGTTGTGGGCATACTTGGAACAGTTTACCGGAAGCGGCTGTAAGGGGGTAAATAAGCTTTAAGAGGGCCATTGATCTTCATTAGGGACTAACTGACCTAGGACCAGCCAAACTGGGCTCAGAACCTGTTGCTGATCGCCACATTTCTATTTTAATAATTGCCAAAGAAGCCTACTCCGAAGAAGTCGATCTTCGCAAAATCAGAAGGAAAAGAAGAAAAAATACCCATTGACTTGAAAATAAAAATGAGGAATAACACTTTTAATAAGATTATGCTGTACTTTGACGGTCGAAGGAGCAATATTTTGATTCAAATTAAGGAATGAAAAAGTAAAGCTAGAAAGGCAGCAGAAGACCAAGTTGTTTTACTCTCATAACTTAAATCAAAGTATGATATCCTTGTAACTCTTATGCATGGTATCTCTCATAACATTAAAATACGCATGTTAACTTTTTGAAAGAAAATTATTGATATTTCTAAGTAATGCGCTGTAGGTTAAGTGCAAACAGTTGTTAATACAGGTTTTAAAAGTGAAGTCATGAGGAAAATTGAGATTTCTATTGGACGTTCTTTGCAATTTTTTTTTTTAAATGAATTTCTTACAAATGAGTAACAATCATGCCATTTACTCCAACATTTGAATGGACAATCACTGGGTCAAAAGGATATGGTTTACAAATTGGGAAAAAACAGGAGTCCTTTGAAGATATGGCTGTAGTAAACTTTTAAAAAGTAGATGTATCTTTGGCAGAGGTTGCCCCGATGAACTTAGTACAGAACAATGGTATATCTACAAAATGGAGAATGGAATTTCAAACAAAAATATTTCCTTCTGTTTGTTAAGAAAGAATACAGTAATTGTAGAAGGTGAACTTTTCAGTTTCGAGCAAATTCCCATCAGAGATAGTCAAAGTTTCAACAGAATATGTTGTTAGAGTATACTTTATAATATTAAATCTAAATTATCACGTCAGTTTGGAAGTGAATACTTTTACAATTTACAGTATAATAAAATATCGTAGTCATGCAAAGAAAACATTATATTATTAATGTTGACCAACAACATAAAACGTGCATGAGAGATGGGCCTTCAACAGCTTTAAAGGGGAAAAAATGGCGAAACTCGATAACCATGTTTAAGAATGCAAGATTCCTACAATAAAATTCAATGCAGATAACTATTTGACTTTAATAGACTGGAATTCAGTTGCACTTATAAAAATTGACTCTGATCTCATTTACGATGCTAAAGAAAAACCTTGACTTATAATTGCGTTTTTTCATTTTTCTTCTCAAGTTCTTTATATGCAAAACCAGCGTCTTCATTTATATTTAAAGTATTAATTTTAATGGATTGAAATAATTCAAACTAAATGAAATACTTTAAAAGAGAGAGACAAGCAACTAGAACGAAGAACGCAGTTGATACCAGTGAACGCAATAAGAAAGTGCGTTGGTTGATCATGTGCGATTAGCGCGCTCAATACACGTTTGAAAGGAATTTGTAATCGTCTAGGTAATTCAACTAACCATATGCTAAGTATTTATTTATCAAGAGTTTCATTTCGAACACACAAACTTTCAAATGAGAGGTAATTATATTTTATCATTCCATTTTCGCCAGCTAGGTGAAAAATCAAGCTAATTACTTAAAATTCAAAGTCAAATGGGCAGCTAAAGATATTATTTGATTAAGCCGAAATTTTGTATGATAAATAGGCTTGGTAAGAGGCAACTTTTCCGCATATAGGCTTTACATATTTCTCAATTTCATTTTTTTCACTTCACCCTATTGGGCATACAATTGAGCACACTTGGAACTTTACCGCTTTTTTTTTGTTACAATGGTGATGGTTAAAAGGCTGATTGGTAGTGCTATGTACTGTATGTATACTGTAAACAGATTATTATTAAGATAAATAAATACCTTTGTGCTGAAAAGTAAAGTATGAAATAACTACGTCAAAAAAGCACAAATTACAGATTACTGCAGACACGTGTTTCAGTGTTACAGAAAACGCCTTTTTCAATGCAAAAAGTAATGAGCTTATGGATGAAAAGACATCCGACAAACGCTACTATTTTTGTTCGAAAACACTGCAAACTGAACACCGCCATATTCTACTGCAAAATTTATTCTTTTCGAAGAGTCAACAGCTTTCTTTCACTACCAATCATTGAAATCTTTCAATATGATACAACTAGAAAGTTCGTTATAATCAGCTTCGCGAATGCCATTATAAAGAATGTCCTTAGACCTTCCCTGGTCACATGCCATCCACTGCTCAAAGGCTGATTTTGCCACAGCAGCTTTAATAGTGTGTTGGTTCACCAGCATGTGTACTGGAAGAAGATGAGTGTTCCATAAATGTTCTAAAAAGAGTTCCACTCCCCCGCACCTCCCCTCTTCAAAAAGAATGGGTGTAATACAAAGTATTCTAAAAAAGAAGACACGTGTCAGTATTCAAAAACGGGTCTCAAATACGTATCCAAGAGAGTTTTCAATGCGTGTAGAAAATGAATTTCTGCACGCTGAAAATGTTTTTGGAATCGTTCAGAGAGCTGTTCCAAAAAGTGTGCTTCAAAGTATTCTGAAAGAAGAACAAAAGCTCATGTTTAAAGTTTCTTCAAAATGTAATATTTTCTATATAGCCCTGACTTAAAGGCGGTAACTTACTGCTTATAACATACTGCTTGGTAAGCTTAGTTTTTCAAGAAATGATATCCATTTCTGTAGAACTCAGGTACTGAAGTTGCCAAACGCTTCGAGATTAATTTTCAAAAGCATTTCAGGTTCAATATCCTGGAAGGATGCTCATATGTGTATCTATATGACGCTATTTATTAGCTGCATATTTATTACCTTTTTCGAATGCTGATAGAACGTTTCTCGTCTTATGACGTAATCTCTTGGTGCCCACATCCTGTGATTATGCGTTCTGTGATCTAGTTGCGTAATTTAATCAATATCAAATTAAAAACCCTGAATGAATCATTTAAAGAAATGTCTTCGTTTTAGGAAAAGCAAAAATAACTATAAGAATTTTTACAGCTTGTCCCAAGTAGAACAAAAATATAGATCGACGTAGGACCGACATAAATCGACGTTTGAATACCGATTTAATACCGGATATGGTTTTTGAAATATAGAATTATATTGAAGTACATTTTTTCGCCGTCTTTATTCAAAAAGTCGTTTTTACTTCATGTTTTGACGTTTTTCACTAGTTAACCATAACTCATGTGGGTTAGATTTTTAGGTAGTTACTAATTATTTTTCATTCCTTTCCAAATAGGAAAAAAAAATGAAATACCAAACAAAACCCGCGACTCCGGGCTTTATCTAAGAAAAGAAAAAAAAATACCCATTCAAGTTCAATCATTCTACATAAATTAATTTTTTGCAGTGAAAGTTGTGCGCACTTACAAATTCCTCACATTTTAAATTTCAATTTTATATTTTATATCAAATTTTATATATTAGTCTCATTTATTTTCTTATTTTTCAAGTATTGCTGTTTTATTCAAACTGTGGAAATAACTTTTTATTCTTTAAATCTAAGAAAAACTGCTGTGTCGAGAATTTTCTTTAAGATTGAAATAAAAATTTTTCTTTATTTTAGAAACTTAATGAATGCAACGGAGATTAATTGAAACTATTCTCTTTGTGATAGTTAAACGTCTTAAAAAATAATTTTTCCCGGATTAAAAGCATAAAACTTGAAAGTATTTTTCAAAGTTTACAAAAAGTATTTCGCCATTTGTTTTTGTTTCACATGAGATAACTTATCATTTTACTATCAGAGTTTATTGCACTGTATGAAACCATTAATTTATTATTTGTTTGCTTTATACTTCTTTTCTCGGATGAGATAATCTTCAAATTTTCAAATAGAAAAATTGTCTGTTTCAAGAAAATGTATTTCTCTCTCTCTCTCATTCAATTTGTATCATCTTTGGAACAAGTAAGAATACAATAAGGATAGTAGAAAATAATTTTATTTCTTTCTCATCTTTTCTTTAATGATCACATTCGAAAAAAAGAGAGCTTTAAAAAACCACGAGCAACCACTAGTAACAACAGAAATTTTTTTTTTCTTCCCTCAGATTTATACAAAAAAAAAAAATCTTGATTAAGAAATCCCTTTTTGGCTATTTTCCTATTTCCACCCGTTATATGTTTTGTTTTACTCAAGCAGTGATTATGGCACGGTTTTATGCCATGGAATCTACTGGTGCTGCATCGTTTCGGCCGAATTTTAATCATGTATTTAAATTAAAATTAATTGTGCTTTCGTCCTATTATAGGACTTGAATATCTATGATAGTGTATTGATAGTGTATTGTATGATAGTGTAAGTTGTATCTAGAAATCTTGAATTTCTTTTAAATTACTTTTTTAATGGTGTTGCGAAAGAATTGTTTTTTGGTTATTTAAAAAATACTCTAAGGTGCACCATTATAGAGGAAATTAAAACGTCCATTGAAGTAGGGGGAAAAGGGGCTAGTGTGAACAAATTTTACATTTTTTGAAAGAAAAAAATACTGTTTTTTAACACACCTGGTGTTTTTTTGCACAATAATTTGTACTTTTGCACTTATTTTAATTGATATATTAAAACCTTTGGCAGAATAGTTATTTAATTTTAAAAAATAAAAAAGGTTGTTTTTGTTTACTAGCCCCATTTTATGGGATTAGTGTGGACAAGCTAGAATACTAATTAAGCAATGTAAACAGTGAATTCAAAACATAAATAAATAAAATTTAACCTAAACAGCAGATTCCTTAGTCAATTTTAAACTTAACAAAACATACATCTTAATTAATAATAAAAGTTCAGATATTAATTTGTAGCTATGAATTGTCTAAAAAGAAGATATTTCAAAGACAAATTACCATGTATAAAAGTTATTCATTTTAATTTAGTTGAAAAAAAGGCTATTTTAATGCAGAAGAGAAATGTTTTTCTACTTTACACTACTATTAAAGAAACCAACATTAAATGTTATGTGAGATGCAGAGTGGAAAGCGCTAACAGCAACATCTGGCGATGGAAGTTTCCCTACAATTTCATTTCACGATATTTGGGACAGATCTTTTACATCGGGGAAAAAGAATAATTTTATATGCTTCAAAAAACTATTTTGTCCACCTTTTCTCCTTAAGAAATATATGATCCAACGTAGCGCAAAACACTTTTTTTTTCATAAATTTGACCAACACAAGGTCATTAAGGCTTATGTCATTTATGGTTGGAATTGAAAAAAATAATAAAAATAATGTGTGAAAATGACTGAATTCGCTGTAAATTGATTTATCACCTTTCAATAAGCAAACTTGTTTATTAAAAAAAGTACTTAAAAATGTGCAAAATACACAGAATCTTTTCTAAATGTATCCAATTACTTTTTATGAAGGAATTGGTAAAGAATAAAATCCGAAAATGTAATATGATAAATAAATAAATAAAATCATTTGTGAAAGAATTCATCATTTGGCAAGAATCAATCTTATTTTGTAAACGAAATCTAAAATATGAAAAAATTCTTTGTGATTGAATCAATACTTATAAAAAGTAATCTAATTATGCAAATAACATAAAATATATTATAACTAAATCCTTATTTTTTTTTCAATCAAAGCTGCAAGGTATTAGTGTGGGCATGTGTCCACAGAGGCCTCATCACCATGTGTCCAAGGTAACCTCATCACCGTATGTCCACTCTAATCCCATGGAGACATTTTTTTTCTTTTCAGCTTTTAAATTTAGTGATTAAATCTATACACAGCATAACTGGATATCAAAATATATATTTAGTACAATTATTTGTAATACATTATCTTCTTTTACTTGAAATAATAAATTAAAATATTTTACTCCAATAATTATTAGAAAATCCAAAATTTACTTTTCCACCATGAAAGCTTTCTTCTGTGAATTGCTACTGAACTATCAGGTGTGTTGTCATGAAAATATACATGGAAGTGTATGTTGGTGTTGTCATTATGCATAAATTAACAGAGACATTAAAAAAAAGAAGAAAAGAAGAGAATTATTTTAGATGTCCACACTAACCCCTTGTTCACACAGCCCCCTTCTCCCCTAACAAATAAATTATGTTTAGAATGTGAGTTCGAAAAAAGTACAGTTGAAGATTCTGTTTTTCCCGTTTGTTGACTGTTGTTTTAGGAAAATGATTCTAATTATTAGTAAAATTCAGAAAATTAAAAGCAGTTGTAAATTACGTTTTTTATAACTCTAATAAAAGATATACAGTTCCAAATTCCCGCTTTTTTCTTTATTTAATCTTTACTCCTTGTTTTTAAAAGATATACCGGGTAAAAGTTATACTAAAAAGTGCTTAAAAGTTTTGTATTTATTAGTTACTAGTGGTACCCGCACGGCTTTGCACGTAATAGAAAATTAAAAGGTCTTTTTTTGTTCGCAATGTATAATATGATATTTACAAATGTATGGTGAATTTTCTCGCCAATTGGCTTGGGCCCATTGTACGGTTCCACGTTATGAAAATTTCGTAATTTACTCGTCCATCTTATGCTAATTTTGTTCTTAAAATTGGAATAGCAAAAGAACCACATCGAATTTTCAAAAAATCGCTTCAAGGTGAAACCCCCATGCTACAAACTAACTTTGCCAAATTTCATGAAAATCGGCCGAACGGTCTAGGCGCTATGCGCGTCACAGAGATCCTGACAGACAGAGATCCGGACAGAGATCCTGACAAACAGAGAGACTTTCAGCTTTATTATTAGTAAAGAAAGTAATAATATCTCCTTTATATGTTATACGATATGGCAAGTATACTGTAAATACAGTGGAATTTTTTTTTATTTATAACGCTTGGATTTTCTTTCTTAAATTCTAGAAAAAAAAATTGTCTCACTTATCGCTAATTCCTTGATTTTAAATAATAATTACAATAAAAGGGAAGTAAATATATTAATTACATAATATGTGCTTTTTGATTGCATAGGTTACATATTACATTTTAATAGTAATGCACAAACATCAAAGCAAGAAAGCCAGTTAAACAATGCATCTTTTTTATTAAAAGAACAAAACCTAGTAAAAGACCAAAACCTACAGTCACTTCTCATTTAGAAACAAATTTTCTCATGAACAGATAAAATATTCAGCAAATTATTTTCTTCCCTCAACCGAAGGGAAGAAATAAGTATTTGAAATGCATGTTTGCTTTCTGAAAGAACATTTGTAGGAGCAGCTGATTTCGTTTGTTGTAATTCTTCAGCAAATAATTCAATTGTGAATGCTGCACAGATCGTTATCACAGCATTACGAAGCTGCTAGGTTTAAGTTTTCCCCAATAGGTTCTACTTATGCCTCAACTATAAGTTCCTTATATGAGGGAGTGAGAAGCAAAGGAATGTAATTGGCAAAATTAAAAATTTTGAGATAACCAGTACACATGGTAGGTGAACCTCTACTTTGTCTTGGGGCAAGAGATGGTACTAGCAGCCTTGGTAGTTGCTGCTGTACAGCACGATTTGGAAAAAAAATCAATGAAAGTCTATCTAGGATGTTATCTTTAAACGCGTTTTACTCAAAACTTGAAAATGTCCACTTACATCCCTTTGCTTCTCACTTCCTGATATGTACTTTTAACAATCCTCTGACACCAGATGAAAGGAAGCTCTTGTTATAAGGAAAATCTGCAAAAGTTTCCTGACATTCCCGAAAATTCATCTCTGCTATTTCTGTACGCGTTCATCTAGTTTCTATGTTATTTAATAAATAGTTTTATGAACCGCTCTAGTTTTTGGGAATACGAAGTATTGATTGTAACGTTATTCAGAAAAAAAAAAAAAATCCAAATTGTCACAAAGGCATACTTGAATTAGTATGCAACCCATGACAAATGATAGATAGATTTAAATGATGTTTGTGAAATGAATGCTGGATTAAGGAAAAGTAGGCTCGATTAGTTCTCTTTGAGCTTCTTATTCAGATGACTATCAAAAGTTTTGCAAACGTGAGTACATTTAAAAAACAATTGCTTATTATTCTGTACCTTCAATGTAAGGGACATCCAGTTCATTTTTTCGAAAATCAAGATTTAAGCAATATCTTACTTAACTTTTTTCTTCTATTTAGATTTATGGATAAACGGGATGTCGGTATATTGCATGCAGTTCGGCCATAGCCCTGGCTTATGGGAAGTAACTTACTGCTTAATACCCAAGCTTTGTCTTCAATTTTGGAGTTGAACCGCAATATGTCTACGGACTCTTGCTGGTGAGATAAATTTACCCAGTTGGTTGGCACTCTCAGCTTTAATAAAATGAAATCTGAGTCCAGCTCGGTTATTCCCTATTCCAGACTGATGAGTCCATAACTAGGACTAAACTGCAGTCTCTGAACGCGGTAACCGGGCTGTCTTATATATTGCATGTAGTGATGCCTTAGCCCTGGCTTAGGGCCGGTAAATTACTGCTTAAAATGTAATATGGTTTCAGATCTTATTTTATTTTTTATTGTTAATTTCTTAATTCATAAAAAATCAAAATTAAATATTTAATGTAATGAATGACGCTTCGACTATTATGTTGGTACATACTTTGATATCTTAGCTGTACGAAAACAATCCTTGTCGTAACAATCTTTGAAACGACTAACAAAGTTTAATTTGTTATTTCAAAACAATGAATTTGGCGTATAATCTTTACCGTACAAGAAAAAATAAATCCTTGCCGTGCACAAAAAACGGTCTTTCAATGGTAAAAACAAGTCTTTGCTGTAAGCAAAAAACGGACATCCAATAGTTAAAAAAAAAAAAAAAAAACTTTGCCGTGAATGAGGTATTTTGGTATTATATGCAAAAGTATAAAAAATCTTTTAAACATCACGATATGCTTTTTTTCTCAATTTAATTTTGAAACAACGACAGGATTATAGAACCCAAATTCAAAATAATAGAATATCAGAACTGTTCGAAGAAAACTTGTCCCTGAGTCAGGAAAAATGAACGCATGCAAATTAAAAAGACTAAAATTCGTTATTCATGAATGGATAAATCAATTTAAACAACTTTTCAGATATTATTTTAACAATTTATGGATCATTAACACATTGGAAAAATAGATAGATTTTTTATATGGGTCAAGAAATTAGAATAATCTATTCATTCAATGTGAATTTTAAAAAGTAGCAAAAATATTTGCGTACCTGTTACCCTATAGTTTGTCACAAGTATGGAGCTTGGTGCTCGGATAATTTTACGCTCTTTTAAAATTCTATTACTACTCGAAATGAGTCGTCAAGGTGATAAATAGGAAAAAAAAACGAAGTTACATATTGTATCATTTCTTAAAGTTAGAAAAAAACTATCCTACTCAATTCAAATGAAAGTTTTACAATCTATGGTATGTAAGATTTTAAAGGAATATGGAAGGACTGACCAACTAAAAAGTAATCAAAGTAAAAAAGGTAGAAAAATTGTAACACCTGGAAAAAGTGAACCCAAATTAAAGTAATTTGTCCAAAATAATTGTTGAAAAATGCTTCTTACGTCCATTAGTGTTGGATAGAATGTATAGTTATCTTATCCCTGCTAACTATACTTGCACGGTTGCATAAACTGCAGTTTTAATTGTGGATCTACGAAGTAAGACCACAGATAAACGTGAAGCAGAAACGTGCACGACTCTCCTGGAGCGAAGAGAAACTCAAATAGGGGCAATAAGGTTGGAAAAGTATTACATTCAGTGATGAATCTTTTTTCGAAATATCCGTGAGTGAATAAAAAAAAGGTGTTCTGGTTTGACGTTTGAAAAGTAAAGCGTACGAGAAATCTTGTGTAAGACGTTCTCCCCACTTTGACACCTCTTCTTGGTTTGTGGGTGCATGAGAGCTGCTGGAATTGGGCAGTTATATATATCTTTAAAAAAAACAATGCGCTACTTCCGCTGTTTATCAATAACTCTGCATGATACTTCATCTGAGGCACAGCAGTTACACATTTAGTGACACATTTTATCTTTCAGAAAGATTCTATTCCGTGTCACATTTCTATATCGACTCCTAGATTTCAAACAGAAGGAGAAATTTCGGTATTAAACTGGTCAAGAAACTCTACCAATCTCAATACGACCAAGAATTTCTAGTACCGTCAAATCTAAATAAAGCAGTTCAAGACCTGATGAACGACAACAAATTTGAGCAAATTTGAGTGTCAGAAACGATTAATGTAAACAGGTGGTAGAACCCGTGTTAGAAAGGATTAAAACATTGAATTCAGCAAAAAATGACGCATTATAGTCTTGATACTGTTTACTTTGAAAGTGTTTTCCCCACTTTAATTTGAATATTCTAATTTTTTGACTCAATGTAAATCTTCATCGCTATAAATGTTTGGATTATTCTGTCTAAGATTATTTTTAATTGAGTATATTTGAAATGAAATGTACACTTTAATGTCTGAGGAAGGAGGCACGTTCATTTAAATACCTAAATTGCACTTATATTTGGTTAGAATAAACTTTTTTTCAAAAAGTGGAAAGTATTCTATTATTTTGGATTTGGGTTGTAGTTAACACAACTTGGTATACGAAGTTCACTTATAATGCTGGTCAGAAATATGTGATAAAAAATAGATGGTTCTCATAGAAAAAGTATAAACTTGATACTCGACGACCCCTTAAACACAATAAAATAACATCATTAAGTAGAGTACATCATTTAAGAGAACAATACTCTTTACATGTGCCTCTAGTGTTAAGAGTCTTCGAATAGGTACGTGTGTTTCGCTTTTTTTTTCAATGAACGAACCAAATCTTCAGTTTCAAAAAACAATATAAATATCTGAAGGTGAAAAAGGCCTTACGTGTTTATTCTCTGGTCAAACCTCCCTACTGTCTGCTCTGGAAAGCCAAGGCTAAAACTCGGGATCATTTCTATTTCAAAAAAGTGCGATAAAATCAAAGCAGACCTTACGCATGCGCAAATTTAAGAGACGTTTTAGCTTAGGAAAACGGACAGTATATCAATGTATTTTACAAAAATGAATTTTTTTTAATGTAAGCCATCGTACAGGCCCTTTTATGCAGGAAAAGCTCTCTTGCTGCCTATTTTGTTACGAGTAGTTTTTTCAAAATCATTTACAATGAAAGAGAGCACTACAGTTTTGAAAAAGATGTAATCAAAGTATTAAAATAATGACTTTCTTATAGGTGTTATCCGCATAAAAAATTCTAACCTTATTTACCAGAAAGTTATCGTCCAATGCGAAGTTTTACTATGTGACTTCGAAACTGTAAATAATATGTTTCAAAGAATACTAGAGAACATTTTGTTTTTGGCTTATTACTTTTTGCGTACCTTTATTGCTTTTACTTTTCTTCAAACTTTAAAAGATTATATACATTTTTCAAACTAATTGAAATTTTTTCATAAAATTAATTATTAATCCCATGATAAACTTTTTTATGCAGCTCATAAATGCTTTTGCTGAAAAGAAAAAAAATCTACGAACTTTTATACGTTTCTGAAAGCTAAGAACGGTCAAGAAAAAAATGATTAAGTAAAACAAAGAAACGAATTAGCAAATGCAAAGTATAGTTTTTTGCAGGATAAAAATTAAGCTTAGTATGCTTGCATATACTGAAGTCTTATTTGCTAACCTTTAATTCCATTATCCGCGCAGTACTTTTTTTATTCACATTTTTCCTGAGTTGGTAACATTAGCTATTTATTCTGCTACATACTTTCTTGCTTAACAGAAAAGGAAAAACGTAATTAAATTATCTTACTTTGCCAGGTATTTTTTTCAATCCAAAATTGTCACATCATACGTTATTGCTTTTTAAAGAATGAATCTAAAAACAATTGTTAATCACTGGCGTAAGAATTAGCAAAATTAATATATTTAAGAGCTTTTGCTTTTTCTTATTTTTTATTGCGGTTATTTTCTCTCTGTCGGTATTGTTTTCAAAAAAAAAAAAAAAAGGTCTTTCAAAGTTGCGAAATTATTAAAGAATAGTCCAATTTCAATGAAAAATTAAAGTTTCAGTTCAGTTTAGACAAGGAAATAGTTTAGAGTTTTAAATACTTTTGAAAAGTTGAAAGTTAAAGACGAATTCCTTGGGAAATATTTGTTTTTTTTTCAGTATTGGATGCGCTGTACAATAATCTAAATGAGTAATTAATTGAGTTATATGTTTGAATCAATTTTACATTTCTCCAAAATTTTCTTTGGAATTTTTTTAAGGGAAAATCTTCAGAAAATCTTAATCTGAAGTTTTGCAAATAAAAAGAAGGGAGAACAGAGATTTAAATATAGGCCTGTCTTCAGAGAAAATTAATTCTTAAAGGTTGTCTAGACAACTTATTTAGATAACTAGACTTTCTACGTTTAGTATCAAATGCGTATTTAATTATTTCCAGACAAGTAACTCAATCATTATTATTTTTTAAAGCAATGATATAGTTCATTTTTATGTATATATATATATTTGACGAAGTTTATTAAGATTCGCACGTTTACATTTTATTCCCTTTTTTCCCTCAGAGTCCATCATCATTGAATTTTTTTCGTCTCAGTTTCGTTTCCTCAGATTTTATCAGAAAAAATCTGATACGAAATAACCACGCTCTATGTATACACAAAAATTAGCACACTCCATGTATCTTTCTCAAATTTATTATTTACATTAACTATTCTTCAAGCTTTATGCATTTGATTAGGCTCTTTGTATGTTACAGTATACTATAATTTACGCAAATTTAAATTTTCCACAATCTGAACCCCCGTTTTTTAAATTACTGCTTCAAAGCAGATACAGCTGGGTGTTAAACATCATATTGGCTGAAGTCACTTTAATTGAATGACTAATGGCGGGGAAATACTTTAACAAAATTAAAACTTCTTCCAATCAATTAGCTTTCTTCTATCGTTGACTTTCATGTTAGATGATAAACGGTACGTTTTTATCGTGGATTATTTTACAATCAAAAAAAATTTTTTTGCTCAGTCTCATACTCTGTTCTGCATTTTAAAACCAGTGACAATGTTGCAGTATTAATACATAGTACCACTTTGGACATCAAGTTACTAAAATTAAATAAATAAATAAATAAAAACAATATACAGTGTTTTTTCGAACTACAAACGAAAAAAAAAAAATAAATGAAAATTTTACAGATTAACATTTTTTGAAGCATCACTATAAAAATCTACTATGCTTTGTGTTTGAATAGACAAGTATCGAAAATGTAAAAATTTCCAAGGATAAAATTTGGCCAGCTCTCATTCTGATAGGATTTTAAGTAATGATTTTATTAACTAAAACGCAACTAGCATTTGTTCGTGAACTTGGCAATGAAAACGCACTAACACATTTAAAACGTGACGCAGGTGGAAAGAGCGGGATTTTTGTTTTTAGTAAAGTGAAATTAGCTTGTAGTCTTCAATTTTTATAAAAACGTATTTATGTATAGGTGTGCAAGTGCATGTGTGTTCCTCATACAAATATCTCCTTCTCATTCCCATGGTACTTACAGAGACGCCCAGGAGTCGCATTAACATTCAAGGGATCCAGAATGTATCAGACGTCATTCTCGAGATTTTCCACGGGCCACCTTAGATGCTTGGTTTTTGAAGATGGCGTAAAGAATTACCCTACTTGCCCAAATGCAACGACGCCCCCTTTTTTCCCCACCACATCCTCCAATGCCTGTGTTTTTCCAAAGAAGAGACTGAGGCTAATCCACTGCTTTTCTTGGACTTCTTGCACAGCTTTGGACTCCTGGATCTGTTCTAGTTTCACTAGACCAGATAGGGATTAGTCTCACCACCACCTACATCATACAAATGTAGGGTTTTTCTCGCATCTTTGCCAAATTTGGTACAGAGGTCCCTTGTTACCTAAGAAGACGTCCTGGGGAGGGGGAGGGTCCTTTACACAAGTCCACAATTAAAGTCGAATCTGTGCAAAATTTGGCACAGAGGTCCTTTGCTGCTCAGGGGGGTCCCATACGGAGTTTTTCTCCCCTCCATGGGATGTGAACCAACCAGTCCTTCTAACGCCTCATAATCCGTGAACCGGAATGTTTACGCCTATCAATAACTAACAATGACTGAAGTTTTGTAGTTTGAAAAAAAATCAAAGTGGTTGAAATTTAAATTTTGAGCCATAAAATTGCTCTTTTCTACACGTTGACGGGAACTTTAACATGTTTTCCCCTCTTATTTAAGCCTGAATGTTAAACATGCATCACTTGACACAGCTTTTATTTTCGGCTTTTTTATCGTTCCAACTTTGGTTTTATTTCATAGAAGGGATATTGAACCTCATAATAAAAAGTGGTTCTTGCATTATTTCAAACTCAATATTTATTTATCATCAAACATTACAAACACTCGAAAAAACCCGCTTTGCCCGACAGGGGGACTTAAAGCGGGTAAATCGTTCGGTTATAGCGAATAAGCTTGACTAATTGTGGTTTAGTACATCTGTTGATCAAATATGAAGTAATAAATGATTAAACCAATTGACTAGCTAACTGCCATCATAAAAAAAATAATAAAGTTAATTTTTTTGAATTTAAATAAAATTGAATGAGCTTTCATTTCGTTGCTCATATTATGATCTGTATTGACTTGCATCAATGTAACTAATTTTAAATACTTTCTGTTTACTATAACAAGGTTGGTGATGTTACTTTTAGTGGGGCGCTTAACCTGTTGAAGTGGCCCAAGCTGCATTTTTTTTTTTTTTTTTTGGCGAAAATAAATTTAATTCGTTGCTTTTGATCTGGACATATTTTACACAGCATCTGGAACTACATCAGGAGATGAAGGAGTTATTAACTTTTATTTTTCGTTGGCATATAATTTGTATAAAAAGTTTCTGCTTAGGTATACCACGGCTTACTCCATATGCTGATACCTTTTCCTAAATTGAACACGATTTGATGGTACAAATACGAAAGTCTAAATTTTAAATTAAAAAATAAATAAATAAATAAATAAAATAAAAATGAATAAATAAATAAAATAAAATAATAATCCGGGATTTATTTATTTGACTATTTTTCTTGAAATCAACGTTCAATTATCTGTAAATATCAGCTATTGGTTCGTAATCACTTTTTTTGTTTGTTGCAGTTCCGTGCTGTTTTTCACTAAATTTCTTTGTAGAGCATTAAAGCATCCTTGATTTCTCGCATCATTTCCATTACAGGATCTTCCTTCACTAACAATAAAAATATTATTTGCCATTGTTGACGAACTCGCAAAACTTTCAGTGCGAAAACTTTTGATTGTGTCATCCATGTTACAGTACCTTCGATGGTTTCGTCCTCCTTTGTCTTTTCTAAAAGCTCTTCTTCAATGAGCTCTATATTGCATGAGTCTAATACTTTGATTCTAGGAGTCTTTCATTTCAGAAGTAATTAAAAAAAATGTATCTTCAGGAACCCATGCTCGCTCATTAGCACGCCAAAATACTGTTCATTGCCTATTGTCAGCAATCTCAGAGGTTCAGATTTTGAAGGAAGGGAAAATTTTCAGCTTGTGATGTCGCTTTGACACAGAATCAAAACGCATCCGCCGAGAACAAAATAAAGACGTTAAATCGTAAGCCGCGTATAACCAAGTCCGAGTACAATAAACCAGCCTAAAATGAGAATCTACTGCATATGCTTTTTATATTTAAATAAAAATAATTTGACTGATAATTATAATTAGTCTAAAGTTATTTTCAAATAGATTTGTGATCCTGGGAATTTTTTAAATGTTTTAAGTTTAAATTATCACAAACCATTTTCAGTTCCTTGAAATGACCTTAGTTGGTAGTTAAAATCTCAGAACATCAAGAAAAATTTTAAATAACCATGGATACTATTACTATAATTATAATGGTTATTTCGATTAATAAATAATTAAATCTAATAAAAACAAAACCTTCTTTGGAGGTGGATTTAATTACGGACATCTTATTATGAATCGCATTTAAACTTAAAATGTATTTAGCAGTCTGAATATAAAATCATTGAATATAGTATTTAAATATTTTGTTCTTCATTCAAAATCCAGAAGTTCGATAAAAAAATTTTACACTCTAAGTAAATTCCAAATATTTTATTCCTCATAAAATTTTCTACATTGGATAGCTAAAAAGGAAATGCATGTCGGAGCATTTTTCTGTGACAATTTTAATTTTCCCGTTCCTTCTAAAACTATTTTAGTGCTTTAAATTTTCAAAGTTGGAATGATGTGGTATTTGAAGCATTTAATTAAAATCGATTTTATCCACCAAAAAACTCATTTTGTCGGTGATTCTTCTTTAATTCAACTTCTTTAATTTTTGTCTTGTTCAATTCTAATGAAATTTTTGATTCAAATATTGCGGGATCTTTTTGTTTCTCAAACTTAATGAAATGTGCTTGCAAAGGAGAATTTACAATTTGAATTCTTAACCTACGAATTCAAGCTCAATGATTTTGAACTTTTGTGAATAAACTAACAAAATAGCTAATTGAAACCTTTTAGCTTGTAACTATCTTTTGACTTGTAAAAAAACTTATTTTACACGAAAGTTAATTTTCTATTCACTTGGTGTATTGTTAAAGAATATTCATAAGAGTTTTAATACTATAAACAACTTTCGAGTGACCAAAGAACAAAAAAAGTACTCTTTTTCTAGAATATGACTAACTTTTCAGCTACATTTAAAACAATGGTAAAAGAAAAATAAATAAATAAATAGTTTGAATTTTGTGTTCTGGAATTCAAATTATGTTTTTCGCAGTCACGAATTGCTATAGAACTCTACTCGTTGGGTTTCTTGTTTCCGCTAAGGGCTTTTATCGCAAACATAATTTGAGTTTGCAACGTCAAAATTCAAATGAATGGCAGGGGCTGGATGCTGGATATTGTGCGCTGGATATTGGATGTTGTGTGCTGGATACTGTTTTCGCATATAAAGGATTGTGTGAAGTCGATAATGTCGATATTGTCGACTATAGTCGATAATGTGTAAATGACTGAGCTGGCGGTGAATTTCATGTATCTCTGCTTTAGCCCTTGCTAATGGGCTGTAATTCATTCGATAATGTCGCTTGGAAAAAAAATCGATTTTGAGGCACATGGACGCCTGTATTATAAGCATAGAAAAATAAAATCAAAGGACGGACGTCATTCAACGGTCAAGTGAAAACAATAAGCAATTCGTGATTGCTCAAAAAAAAAAAAAAAAAAACTTTTTCTAAGACTGGAGAAAGTGATGGTGCTACCATAAAATTTCCCTCCTACTTGAAAGGCGATTCATAAATCTTCCATATTTTGTTATTGTAACAAAGCAATTCTTTTGCATGGATCTTAATTTTTTTTAATGTGAAATGATCAAGATGCATTTATTTTAATTACAATATAGTAACTTAAGTAATAAAATTTCGTATTTAAATTTACGACTTTTTTTTTTGTTTTAACTTAAGAGTAACTTCAAGGAATCGATTTCGCCAGCCTGGATAAAATAGATAAGAAAAGATAAAAAGTAAACAAGCTCACAAAGCTTTAAAGTTTTCAAAAGAACTAAGACAAATGCATAAAATTTATGACCTTAAATCCCACACATCATTTGCATATTTCAATTTATTCAATGTACCAGAATAGTAACTAAACAAGCTTTGAAAAATTGTAAAACGTTTTCTTACCGAAACCACCTGAACTCATACGTCTCTTTTTATATTGGGCAACTGTTAATGATAGTAAACAAAAAGAGCGTAAATTTAGTTCATGGAAATGAGTGCATTACAATATTTTTCCTGTATCGTTATAATTTCATTGCGTTTTTAGGGGAATGCAAGAAACAGAAAGCAATTTTGTTTAAGTTGGTGCATGTAGGATAAAATATGCTTCAAATTAAACACGGGAAAAAAAACTTCAAATTTATTTTTTAATTTTAACTGGATTAAACATAGTAAATATTTTGTCCAAATTAAAGTTAGATAATAACTGTGAAAGTCCAAATTTTGGTAAATGTCGACATTAACCGTTGAATATCAACGTTCACACACACAAGATATCAGCGGAAAAAAACGAACATTTCCGGTGAACCACCGGTGAACGTTGACATTTTTTTATTTCGATCTTTCATGGTAACATCTAGAGGAAAAGGGGATACATGTAAACAGGGGATACATGTAGCAGTAATAGTATTATCTTCATGTCATTAAATGTTTGAAGATTTTTATAAAATTGTTTCCTTTTTTTCTAGTCTTCTCACATGTGAACAAGATTGGGACACAAATGAACAAGATTAATTGAAAAAAAGTGAGGACAATTATCATATTTCGAAGAAAAACTCTTTATCATGAAAAATATACAAATACAACAATTACATTGAATGATTGTAACCTATTCAGTATCAATTTAAATTCTACAGTAATGTTGCAATAAAAAATCATTTGTCCCAAATATATAATTCTGCTCACAGACAAATTTTTAAGTTTTGCAGCGCTTTCTGATTACACAATGGACAAGAAAAACACAGTAAAATACACTGTAAATAGAACATTTAATTATATACCTCAGAACTAACTCGCAAGAATAAGGAATTCTTAATGCAATAGAATAATTAAGCATTGTCATAAATTTATCTGAATATTCATACAATGGTTTTTAGTATTTATGTTTAGCTTAATAGTCAATTGAAAATGCGTTTCCACATGAAGAAAACAGTGACGAAATCATGTTCAACATCTGTTAAAATGAAGACTTTGTCAATACAAAAACACAAAATGGTTCATAGCGAGTACTTGGGAATTTTCAAGATTTTTCGCTACAATTTATCTTAGTTAAACATACCATGTTCACATGGACCCCTCTTTTTCCAAAATTTAATAAATGAGCAAGTTTTAGATTTAATATTGGTGAAACAAATTCTTTTATAGTAGGGGCATTCCAAGGTATTTTTGACATTTATGTAGAGTCCGTAACGTGACCTTTTTTGCCATAACTTTTTAATTTACTGTTTGATTAGCATATTATTTTAATTTAATTTTTTACTACTAACACACCAGCTAATATTAAAATAATTTGCAAATCAAACGATAAATTAAAAAGTTATGGCAAAAAAAGGTCACGTTACGGACTCTACATAATGTCAAAAATACCGTGGAATGCCCCAGTAGCAAAATAAGTGCTTCCTGATGGTCTATTTCTTGTTTTGAGTATTCTTCTGTAAGCTAAATTCTTTATACGTTGACTGTAGTTCACTGCCATGGCCAATCAGTGTTGGCAAATTACTCGTTTCTTTAAATCAATGAATCCACGAGGCATAGGAAATCGACAGGCAAGTGACTCGGAGTATTTTTATTAAGTGTACAGGGCCGTGACTCATAGAAAGTTTTAGTTTTATACGAGAGCACACTGAAGCATCACTTTTTAAGAAATAGCATACAAGTGTCGTCAAATTGAGGATTTAGTTTTCCTTACTCATACTTGTCTAAGGCAAAGTTCCTTTGTTTTTAATGGTAAATTTTATACTATGTTGGATGGTTTGGCAATGGGAAACCCACTTAGCCCCATCCTTAGTGATATTTACATGCATTACTTTGAGGTCAAGTTGTTTCAGAAACTACAGTTTCAATTCTATGTTCGCTATGTTGATGACTGTTTTGTTCTTATGAACCACGGTCAACTAAGCATTGATGATACTTTATCCATTTTAAATTCCATTGATCCTCATATTCAATTCTCTTGTGAAAAAGAACAGAATAATTGCCTTCCATTTCTGGATGTTCTCGTTTCTCGAACTGAGTCCGGTTTTGAAACTACGGTTTATCGTAAACCTTTTGCTGTTTCCTTACCCCCACATAGATTATCGTCTCACCCTCCTAATCAAAAATATTCAGCTTTCAACACATATGTTTATCGTGCAATGAATATTTGTTCTTCACCTGAGCTTCTTAATGCGGAACTTAACTATATAAGAGCTGTGGCTGTTGATAGAGACTATCCGCCCACCTTAGTTGATTCCATTTATAAAAAACTTTGCAAAAAATCTCAAAATGTTGTTCTTAATAGAACTTTTAACACTAAGAATTTAGTTGTTCTGCCTTTCTTCCCTGGTATCAGTTTTCAGGTTGCTAAGATTCTGAAGCGATTCCAATTAAAAGTGGTATTTTCTCCTATTAATAAACTTTCTTTCTCTTCTCTTAAAGATTCTATTCACCCTCTTAATTGCTGTGGGATCTATAAAATTGTTTGCAATTGCGGACTCGGATACATCGGACAGACCCGCCGTTCTTTGAAATTTCGGTTAAAAGAACATCAAAGCTATGTGAGAAAACAACAGCTGAATAAATCCAGTATTGCTCAACACTGTTGGGAATCGAATCACTCTTTTGATTTTAGCTCTTATCAAATTATCCAAAAATGCCCCAATTCGTTGGATCTTGATTTTTGGGAATCTTTTCACATCCTGAGGAACCGTTCTAATTTAGTTAACGATCTTACTGCAATTCCCTATTTTTCTTCTGTGTGGACTCCTTTGTTAAAATTGGTTTAGATTTTCTATTATTTTTATGTAAACGTCGTACATTTCTTACTTTTATTTTTTCATTTTTTGCTTTCTTATTTCGTTTTGTGATTAACTAATTCCAATATGTTTATCCTTCACTCTGTTTTTTCTGCATTTCTCCATTTGATACATTGCTTCCATACATAGTTTTTCCCGCTGGTAAATTTATTGCTAATTTATTCAGAGTGGTTTCATTTTTGGACTTTTTGCATTGTTTATGGGTTTTCTTTTAAAATTTATTACTTAACGGTTTTTTCCTGATGGAATTATATAATAAATTTTGTCTCCATGTGTCATTTTATCTTTTTTGTTTTGTTTAATTTCTATTTTTTGATATTTATACTACCTCCTGTTCCACCGTGTTGCTTTTCTCGGATGACTTTTCATCCAAAAGCTCACACTTCTTTGCATTGAAAAAGGTGTTCCTTGTAACACCGAAACACGTGTCTGCAATCATTTGCAAGTTTTGTGCTTAATAACGTTGGATTACTGACATTTCAATTTTTCAGCACAAAGGTATTTATTCTTTATTTAGTTGGCTTAAACGGGCCGTACGTTTGCATTCTACTTTCTTTTTTCTTTCTTCTTGCCTTGAATTTTGGTTGTATTTGTTGTATTTGGTAGTTTTGAATTTTGCTTCATTTTTGCCTTGTTACTGTTTTAATTTGATTTGTATTTTTGATAATAATTTGTTCTTATGTACTTTGTTATTTTGTTTTTGGAATGTCTCAAATCAATAGGTTTTGCAATCTTCGTATTAAGAAGTTTCGCTTTTTGAACCACTTAAAATTTCTTCAAGAATGTAGGCGCAGGAAAGTTATTCCGAATTTTATTTCTTTTAAATGTAACTTACCACGTTCTGTAAAAATTGATAAAGTTATTTTTCGGTCGAAATTGGCTCTACTTAGAGCTTCGATCCAAGAAACTAGGAAACGCCTCTCGTTTATTGAACGTGAGCTCTATGATTTGCATCTCTCTATTTCAAATTATATTTCTGATTTTGATTATGTTGATAGAAATTCTTGGTCTAGAACCCTTCGTTCTACGGAGAATCATCAAGTTGTTTTGAAAAAGAAATTAGCTAAACTTTGTTGAAATTCGAAAGTTGTTCCTTCGGAAAATTTACCAGTGGTAAATAAAAATGTTGTCGTTAATATTTCAAGTGTTCCTTTAAATAGTTCTCAAATTAATGCTCTAAAATGCAATGATAACTTTGCTCTGGCCAGCAAACCTTCTTTTTCTAAGCTTATTGCTCCTATTGAGAAAGCTTTTAAATTTAGTGCCTTATCATCCAATCAAAAAGATTGCGTTAGGCATCTTATTGCTTCTAATGTGGACTTTAATTCTAGAATTTCCAATCCCGTCTTTACTAATACTGTTCGGCGTACTGTAAAGAATTTAACTTCTAATTCAGATATTGTTGTTACTAAAGCTGACAAGGGTGGTCAAATTGTTGTTCTTGACAAATCATCTTATGTTGACAAAACTAATGATTTGATTTCTTCTGGTCCATACTTAGAGATTTCTAAAGATCCTAGTGAAAATGAGTTAAAGACTATTTCTTCGGCTGTCAAGTCTGTTCAGTCTATTCCAATAAATGTTAAACGCTCTGTTATTCCTTCTATTGCTAATTGCGCTAGATTTTATGCTTTACCCAAGGTACATAAAGCTGGCATTCCTTTCAGACCGATTGTTTCCAATATTGGTACGGCTTCTTATAAACTTGCAAAATATTTAGTCTCTGTGTTTTCTCCTCTTATGAGTAATAATGTATTCACTGTAAAAAACTCTATCGAGTTTGTCAAAAAAATTCAGAATTGCGTTCCAAATAATTCTTTTATGGTTTCTTTTGATGTGAACTCATTATTTACGAACGTTCCGGTCGAGGGTTCATTGTTATGCCTTCAGAGTAGACTGTCTGAATTTCATTTTACCTCTAAGGAAATTGAGGATTTAGTTTTCCTTACTCATACTTGTCTAAGGCAAAGTTCCTTTGTTTTTAATGGTAAATTTTATACTATGTTGGATGGTTTGGCAATGGGAAACCCACTTAGCCCCATCCTTAGTGATATTTACATGCATTACTTTGAGGTCAAGTTGTTTCAGAAACTACAGTTTCAATTCTATGTTCGCTATGTTGATGACTGTTTTGTTCTTATGAACCACGGTCAACTAAGCATTGATGATACTTTATCCATTTTAAATTCCATTGATCCTCATATTCAATTCTCTTGTGAAAAAGAACAGAATAATTGCCTTCCATTTCTGGATGTTCTCATTTCTCGAACTGAGTCCGGTTTTGAAACTACGGTTTATCGTAAACCTTTTGCTGTTTCCTTACCCCCACATAGATTATCGTCTCACCCTCCTAATCAAAAATATTCAGCTTTCAACACATATGTTTATCGTGCAATGAATATTTGTTCTTCACCTGAGCTTCTTAATGCGGAACTTAACTATATAAGAGCTGTGGCTGTTGATAGAGACTATCCGCCCACCTTAGTTGATTCCATTTATAAAAAACTTTGCAAAAAATCTCAAAATGTTGTTCTTAATAGAACTTTTAACACTAAGAATTTAGTTGTTCTGCCTTTCTTCCCTGGTATCAGTTTTCAGGTTGCTAAGATTCTGAAGCGATTCCAATTCCAAGTGGTATTTTCTCCTGTTAATAAACTTTCTTTCTCTTCTCTTAAAGATTCTATTCACCCTCTTAATTGCTGTGGGATCTATAAAATTGTTTGCAATTGCGGACTCGGATACATCGGACAGACCCGCCGTTCTTTGAAATTTCGGTTAAAAGAACATCAAAGCTATGTGAGAAAACAACAGCTGAATAAATCCAGTATTGCTCAACACTGTTGGGAATCGAATCACTCTTTTGATTTTAGCTCTTATCAAATTATCCAAAAATGCCCCAATTCGTTGGATCTTGATTTTTGGGAATCTTTTCACATCCTGAGGAACCGTTCTAATTTAGTTAACGATCTTACTGCAATTCCCTATTTTTCTTCTGTGTGGACTCCTTTGTTAAAATTGGTTTAGATTTTCTATTATTTTTATGTAAACGTCGTACATTTCTTACTTTTATTTTTTCATTTTTTGCTTTCTTATTTCGTTTTGTGATTAACTAATTCCAATATGTTTATCCTTCACTCTGTTTTTTCTGCATTTCTCCATTTGATACATTGCTTCCATACATAGTTTTTCCCGCTGGTAAATTTATTGCTAATTTATTCAGAGTGGTTTCATTTTTGGACTTTTTGCATTGTTTATGGGTTTTCTTTTAAAATTTATTACTTAACGGTTTTTTCCTGATGGAATTATATAATAAATTTTGTCTCCATGTGTCATTTTATCTTTTTTGTTTTGTTTAATTTCTATTTTTTGATATTTATACTACCTCCTGTTCCACCGTGTTGCTTTTCTCGGATGACTTTTCATCCAAAAGCTCACACTTCTTTGCATTGAAAAAGGTGTTCCTTGTAACACCGAAACACGTGTCTGCAATCATTTGCAAGTTTTGTGCTTAATAACGTTGGATTACTGACATTTTAATTTTTCAGCACAAAGGTATTTATTCTTTATTTAGTTGGCTTAAACGGGCCGTACGTTTGCATTCTACTTTCTTTTTTCTTTCTTCTTGCCTTGAATTTTGGTTGTATTTGTTGTATTTGGTAGTTTTGAATTTTGCTTCATTTTTGCCTTGTTACTGTTTTAATTTGATTTGTATTTTTGATAATAATTTGTTCTTATGTACTTTGTTATTTTGTTTTTGGAATGTCTCAAATCAATAGGTTTTGCAATCTTCGTATTAAGAAGTTTCGCTTTTTGAACCACTTAAAATTTCTTCAAGAATGTAGGCGCAGGAAAGTTATTCCGAATTTTATTTCTTTTAAATGTAACTTACCACGTTCTGTAAAAATTGATAAAGTTATTTTTCGGTCGAAATTGGCTCTACTTAGAGCTTCGATCCAAGAAACTAGGAAACGCCTCTCGTTTATTGAACGTGAGCTCTATGATTTGCATCTCTCTATTTCAAATTATATTTCTGATTTTGACTATGTTGATAGAAATTCTTGGTCTAGAACCCTTCGTTCTACGGAGAATCATCAAGTTGTTTTGAAAAAGAAATTAGCTAAACTTTGTAGAAATTCGAAAGTTGTTCCTTCGGAAAATTTACCAGTGGTAAATAAAAATGTTGTCGTTAATATTTCAAGTGTTCCTTTAAATAGTTCTCAAATTAATGCTCTAAAATGCAATGATAACTTTGCTCTGGCCAGCAAACCTTCTTTTTCTAAGCTTATTGCTCCTATTGAGAAAGCTTTTAAATTTAGTGCCTTATCATCCAATCAAAAAGATTGCGTTAGGCATCTTATTGCTTCTAATGTGGACTTTAATTCTAGAATTTCCAATCCCGTCTTTACTAATACTGTTCGGCGTACTGTAAAGAATTTAACTTCTAATTCAGATATTGTTGTTACTAAAGCTGACAAGGGTGGTCAAATTGTTGTTCTTGACAAATCATCTTATGTTGACAAAACTAATGATTTGATTTCTTCTGGTCCATACTTAGAGATTTCTAAAGATCCTAGTGAAAATGAGTTAAAGACTATTTCTTCGGCTGTCAAGTCTGTTCAGTCTATTCCAATAAATGTTAAACGCTCTGTTATTCCTTCTATTGCTAATTGCGCTAGATTTTATGCTTTACCCAAGGTACATAAAGCTGGCATTCCTTTCAGACCGATTGTTTCCAATATTGGTACGGCTTCTTATAAACTTGCAAAATATTTAGTCTCTGTGTTTTCTCCTCTTATGAGTAATAATGTATTCACTGTAAAAAACTCTATCGAGTTTGTCAAAAAAATTCAGAATTGCGTTCCAAATAATTCTTTTATGGTTTCTTTTGATGTGAACTGATTATTTACGAACGTTCCGGTCGAGGGTTCATTGTTATGCCTTCAGAGTAGACTGTCTGAATTTCATTTTACCTCTAAGGAAATTGAGGATTTAGTTTTCCTTACTCATACTTGTCTAAGGCAAAGTTCCTTTGTTTTTAATGGTAAATTTTATACTATGTTGGATGGTTTGGCAATGGGAAACCCACTTAGCCCCATCCTTAGTGATATTTACATGCATTACTTTGAGGTCAAGTTGTTTCAGAAACTACAGTTTCAATTCTATGTTCGCTATGTTGATGACTGTTTTGTTCTTATGAACCACGGTCAACTAAGCATTGATGATACTTTATCCATTTTAAATTCCATTGATCCTCATATTCAATTCTCTTGTGAAAAAGAACAGAATAATTGCCTTCCATTTCTGGATGTTCTCGTTTCTCGAACTGAGTCCGGTTTTGAAACTACGGTTTATCGTAAACCTTTTGCTGTTTCCTTACCCCCACATAGATTATCGTCTCACCCTCCTAATCAAAAATATTCAGCTTTCAACACATATGTTTATCGTGCAATGAATATTTGTTCTTCACCTGAGCTTCTTAATGCGGAACTTAACTATATAAGAGCTGTGGCTGTTGATAGAGACTATCCGCCCTCCTTAGTTGATTCCATTTATAAAAAACTTTGCAAAAAATCTCAAAATGTTGTTCTTAATAGAACTTTTAACACTAAGAATTTAGTTGTTCTGCCTTTCTTCCCTGGTATCAGTTTTCAGGTTGCTAAGATTCTGAAGCGATTCCAATTCCAAGTGGTATTTTCTCCTGTTAATAAACTTTCTTTCTCTTCTCTTAAAGATTCTATTCACCCTCTTAATTGCTGTGGGATCTATAAAATTGTTTGCAATTGCGGACTCGGATACATCGGACAGACCCGCCGTTCTTTGAAATTTCGGTTAAAAGAACATCAAAGCTATGTGAGAAAACAACAGCTGAATAAATCCAGTATTGCTCAACACTGTTGGGAATCGAATCACTCTTTTGATTTTAGCTCTTATCAAATTATCCAAAAATGCCCCAATTCGTTGGATCTTGATTTTTGGGAATCTTTTCACATCCTGAGGAACCGTTCTAATTTAGTTAACGATCTTACTGCAATTCCCTATTTTTCTTCTGTGTGGACTCCTTTGTTAAAATTGGTTTAGATTTTCTATTATTTTTATGTAAACGTCGTACATTTCTTACTTTTATTTTTTCATTTTTTGCTTTCTTATTTCGTTTTGTGATTAACTAATTCCAATATGTTTATCCTTCACTCTGTTTTTTCTGCATTTCTCCATTTGATACATTGCTTCCATACATAGTTTTTCCCGCTGGTAAATTTATTGCTAATTTATTCAGAGTGGTTTCATTTTTGGACTTTTTGCATTGTTTATGGGTTTTCTTTTAAAATTTATTACTTAACGGTTTTTTCCTGATGGAATTATATAATAAATTTTGTCTCCATGTGTCATTTTATCTTTTTTGTTTTGTTTAATTTCTATTTTTTGATATTTATACTACCTCCTGTTCCACCGTGTTGCTTTTCTCGGATGACTTTTCATCCAAAAGCTCACACTTCTTTGCATTGAAAAAGGTGTTCCTTGTAACACCGAAACACGTGTCTGCAATCATTTGCAAGTTTTGTGCTTAATAACGTTGGATTACTGACATTTTAACTAGTAGTTTTGTTTAAAAAATACACAGTTGCAAAGCTCAATTAGAACGAAGGAGGATAGAAGAAACTGCCAGCTATCCTACTTGATTAGAACACGTTAACCAACATCAATGATTTTAAGTTTCTGGATTTTGGACAGTGAGATCGGGGTCGCATTTTTCCTTTCGTATTTCACTGACAGTATCCATTAATTGCTCTTAGTCATTGCTCAAGTCAACAAGGAGAAAACTACGATTTCTTCTGGCTGAATTCTTTCAAAGTTAATAAGAATTCATTTTTCAAAGGCAGTTGAAGCTTTTTCTAGTAATTCTGGAAAACGTCTCCATGTCACACTTAAGCTGATAAAGGAATGCGAAATCGGTTAGTGACCTGGTAGAGCGGTGTTTGGAAAGAAGTTTTATTAAACTATTTTTAATTTGCGATTGTAATCGCTAAAGCTGAGTTATAAGTACAACGTAAACCTTAGGTCCAAAATTAGAAATTAATTTTAAACCAAAGTGATTGCAAAAGTAAGTACTTTAAGTAACTATCCTTCTTGGCTGCGTGATTGAAAAGGTCAGGGTGCGACACGAAATACAGTCCTCTCCTCCTGATGTGGTCTGGATCGTCAACATTATAAAATGTAATTACTTTATAAGAGAAGAGCTTCACAGCAAGAATTTATTGCGAAGAATGAAAAACTGAACTTGTAAAAATAAAATACTGCTGGGTTAAAAAAAAAAATCCTGAGAAAGGTAAATTTTGGTCAAGTAAACAATAATTTCTATGTTTTATATGCGTGCTAAAAACTAAATATTTTATATGAAAAGAGAGCATTTGAATGATATTCAAACACAAATTATAAATATTTGTGTATTCATAAAAGTTTGAAACTTGACAAATTTTTACCATTTTTTTTGCAAATTTTGCGATATAAGGATATAAATATTTATCTTTAAAATTATTTTTCCCATGTTTCAGATGCTGGTAAACTTTTTTTTTAATATTAAAAATCGCTCATGGAAAATATCCATTATTCGGCCTACCCTAATTAACGCTACTGCCTTAAGAAGTAGAACGACAACCGGTTGCTAGATCGCTCCCTGTGTTCTCAATCCCATTGGATTGTTATGTATAACATATTGCCTTGTATAACGTATATCTAAAGTATATACATGCATTAAAATATCTATAAATTGAAGCAAATACACAAGTGATAATATAAAAGGGTTGAAAGACAAGTAGGTAGAAAAAGAGGAATAGTAGCATATGCAAAGAAATAAACGTATGGGAATGATTTATTTAATTATAAAATAATTTCGTTTCTAGAAAGTATGTAGCTAATTGCTTTGCGTTTCTCTGCATTATAGGATCTAAAACTTTCATATTATTGAAATTCTATATATTAATAACTAAAACACCCTCCGATGCTGATATTTACCAATTTTTTTTAATCTCCATTATTTTCTTATGTAGGATTTAACATGATTGTTTATTTTTACCTCTGGTGTACGGTTTCATGGTCTTGTATTATGCGTACAGAGGGAAAAAACTAATTCAAGAGGTATTTTCTCTCCTGGAATGTTTCTTCTCATATAATGTGCTTTTCCCTACTTAGACAAGATTACTGAACGTTGTAACTGCAGAGAGAAGCAAATGTTAGTGCAACTCCTGAGATTCTTGTCCACATTAAGAGCACGGATTCATGGGATTAGATGCCGAAAACACTGGTTATGTATTAAAGCTTGTGAATAAAGCTTAAGCTGCTAATGTCTCTTTTATGAGAGCAATGTCTACGAGAGCTAGAAAAATTCCTACATCTGTTTGACTAACTAACTGTACTTACGTGAAATCTTGTGATGCATGCAAACGCTGATGAATGATTATTTTTTGTCCTTTAATCTCTTGATTAAAGAAATTCGTTTTCAAATTTGAATAATTAAATGTGCTTGGTTTTGTTTTGTAAAAAATGGACTTTTCAAGTAACAATACATAAAACCTGTATTAATATCAATTTTTTTAAATATGATTGGTATTGTTTTATCAATATATGTATTTTTCAAGAGACTATATATAAAATCTGTATTAATGGCAGAAACTCATAGAGGCATTTTCTAAATTTCTCTTTGAACACGCTTTGAACAAATTTTGAACACTGACACTTGTCTTCCATTTTAGAATGCTTCGAAGCACAATTCAAAGCCATTTAAAATAGGCTTAGGGTTGTTAAAAATACAAAAAAAAAAAAAAAACAGGCGAGTAGTTAAAATAAAAGACTACATAAAATAAGCAATGTTTCTACATTTTCAATCCTTACTACTTTAGTAAAATAGCTTTAAAACATTTTAAAGAACTTAGCTATCAGAATTTGTCTATTGTAACTAAAGTTACACAAGTGTTGAATCTAAATAAACCAATATTAAACATCTAAATCATAAAAAATCTAAACGTCTCTAAAAATGAAAGCATTCTTTAGAGCATAAAACTTTACAAAAATGTGTTGCATTTTAAGTCAAATTAATTAATCATGTAAACTTAGCAATAAAAGAATTTGTAATGAAATATATTTTACCAATGAAATATATATTCATCCAAATGATGAAACAACTTTGCATAAGGACTGACAAAATTTAAGAAAACTGCTAAAGATTTTAAATAAGTCAACTATTTCTAATAACACCATTGCGTTGAAAATGAAGAATAAAAAAAAAATATGCGTCACTTATTTTCTAACCATACATTTTTAATCGTAAAATTTCCATGTTCTTCCCTTAATTACACAATGTAACAAGTTTGTTTTAAATTTACACCCTGAGTAGCTCACAACATTGTCTTTATATAACTAAAGCTCTCAACTTCAGCCATTTAGCGAAACTTGAATTCAGGTACTTCAGAAACATGTTAATGACTTCGACGCGAAATGATCCCCATTATTAAAAAGTGTATTTTTATAGTATTGCCTAAGCATCTCTTTAGAATAAAATGGATAATGCATCGCATATTTAGGCGTTTTACTCGATTGAGTTCATAGTTTGGTGCAATTTGTATAATTCGAGAGACGCTGTTAAAGTAATTTTATTTGACTAAAATCGTTGTTTTAGAAAGAAATGAATGGTAATGAGCTTCATTTACTGTTCTCTGGGTTAGCTTGAACTAGGTGGATGAAATGAACAAAGTTTTTCTAAATAAGGTCAAATGCTTTCGTACTAAGAGGGCACATTTATTTCAAAGAGGGTATAATTAAGCACTATTTTCAGTGATAGTTTCTGTCGTTATTTTATTTTGGATGCTAATTACAATGAATGTTTGGAGTATTGTATTCAGAGTTCCTGCAATACTGTACAGTAACGTGGTTTTTTGATATACTCTACAAAGGAGGTCTCCGATTTACGGCCCGCGGGTCAAATAAGGATCGAGAAAAAGCTTTGTCCACCCCGCGGGAGCTTACAAACTGAAATAAATTTTACTCTCTTAGTATATTTACTTGACAGCATTTTAAATGAAAAGTAAGCTCTGAAAATCTCAAATGACACCTCTGATCGCTTAATTAAAAATTGAGAAAAAAAAATCTTGGGTGTATGGGAAGGAGGGGGAGGGGGATAACGCCAATCGCTTTGATAATGCTACCTACATCACCTGATTTAAAATATTATGAATTGTTGGCCCACCTCGCCTTCAAAAAATGTTACCCTCTAGTAAAAAAGGTTGAAGATCACTGTCTACGATATACTACATACAAGGTTAAATTTACAGCAAAATTAACACGGGAGTTATTTAGCATTAAATCTTATTGTAAAACATAAATAAGCCGTAATTCCGTATAATATGGCAACATTCACAGCAAATTAAAAGGACGTATAGGGCTTAGCAACCGTGAATTCCCACTCAAATTAAGCCCCGATCGTATAATGTTTTCCGAGTTCTTTTTTTTTTCATTAAATGTAGGGAAATGTGCACTTCTCCTATATTTTAATAAGTTCCTCTAGATTTCAGACGATCCTCTTTTATGATAACAAATCATTTACTAAAATATTTTCCAGTCTTGTACTAAACTTGTTGTGTTGTTGAAGTGGCCTATTTAGCTACAAATATGATTTATAAGAAAAGAAAACAATTACAGTAAAAATTCTAACTACAAATATGCATATAAAGAGTCAAAGTAAAAAAGAATGATTTAGTTAACTTTTAATTAAAGGAAAATGCATCATTTAATTAAATTTTAATACTTATCGTCTCTAACATGTCTCGAATATTATAGACATAAAAATGTTTTCGACAAGAGTCTAACGAGACTTAGGGCTGTCTAACTTAGAAAAAAAATCCTTCACGTATGCATTAAGTTCTGAAAAAATTATTTAAAAAAATATTTTTTTTATTATGTCAAATTAATTTAGAACTACTTTATTACCAATTGATTTTCTACTTGCAAAACCATCCGCTTGAATCAGAAGTGAAAGTATATACTAAAACAGTTATAAAAATAGCATGCTTTCTTCAGCGTGGATAGCACCATTTGCCAGCAACTGTAAATTTTATTTATTTATTTATTTATTATTTGCATTTTTGTCATCTATTGCAAGTTAGCTTAATTATTCAAGCTTTCTTATTTGGTTTCCGCTGCAAAAAATAACGCGATAAAAACATCTAATTCCAATATTTCCCTATAGTATTTTTTTATAGTATTTTTTCCCTATAGTTATTTTTTCCCTTTAGTATTGAATCCAAACCGCGTTTCTTTAAAAAATCTCAAAAGCTCACTTCTGAAGAAACTGCCGTTAACCTGCCATGACAGCATAAAGCTTGTATGGTTTGTAGCGTCAAAATTAATTAATTTAGACTTCGTAAATAGCTTAAAGAGTTTGTACCATTGTAATTTGAAACAGTAAATACTTTTTTTTTCTCCAAAACCTTCGCATTTTCAACTTTTTTTGTTTCAAAGAATTTATTATTTTGATATACACTGCTCGACATTGAAAATGCAACACCAAGACGAAATAGTCAGAAAGTGATGAAATTCGGAAAAAAGACAGAGGCAGCTAGGAATAATAAATGATCTTAATTTCAAAATGATTGGCAAAATACAGAGCGAGAACGGCGTCGGCTTAGTAGGATGTAGGACCACCTCGGACAGCGATACACGAAGAAACACGCTAGGCATAGAGTCAATATGGGTGAGGATGGTGTCCAGAGGGATAGCTCTCCATTCCCTTTCAACCGTTTGCCACAGTTCGTCTTCTGAACGAGGCAGGGACAGATTCTGAAAACGGCGTCCAATCACATCCCACACATGTCCGATTGGTGACAGGTCAGGAGAGTATGGTGGCCAAGGAAGCATCTGTGTGCCTTGGAGAGCATGATGGCAGATGCGAGCACTGTGTGGTCGGGCGTTATACTGCTGAAAAATTGCATTAGGTAGCCCTTGAAGGTAAGGGATTGCCACCGGCAGCAGCACATTATCCAAGTATCGTTGGGCCGTCATAGTGCCCAGAATACAAACTAGAGGTGATATGCAATTGTACGCAATCGCGCCCCAAACCATTATGCCACGTTGTCGTGCGGTTGGACGTTCCACAGTTACTGTCGGATTAGATCTGTCTCCGCGTCGACGCCACACACGTATGCGGCGACTATCACTGGATAAACAGAAGCGGGAGTCCTCTGAGAACACGACATTTTGCCATTCTGTCATCCACGTCGCTCTAGTCCGGCACCATACTAAACGTTGCTGTCTATGTTGTGGGGTCAATGGCAATCTTCTTAGCGGACGTCGTGATTGCAGACCTTGTGCGACAAAACGACGGGAAATGTCTCGGTTGACACAGGAACATTCATAGTATCTTGCATCTGTTGCAGAATCGAGGAACAAGTGACTTCTGAGTTTGCTGCAGCTTGTCGGTGGATGCGTCGATCCACGCGTTCGGACGTCACTCTGGCTGCCCCTATACCCCTCAATCTTGCCACATTTCGTTGTTCCAACCATCTTCGGCACAGCCGATGCACCGTGCTCGCATCCATGTGGGTATCAGCTGCGATTTGACGTAGGGACCAATCTCCCCTTCTCAGTCCGATCACCATACCCCTCGCAAAATCGTCTATCTGCTGGAAGTGCCTTCGTTGACGGCGGCCTGGCATTCTCTCGTGTTACACGTATCCTCCAAGAGAAAAACAAAATTTCTTCGATGATTCTCCAGTCAGAAATAACGACACGAATATTGCCCATTCTGCAAGTTCCTTCCCTTACATCTTACTTCATGTGCGTCGGAGAGCTGCCCTTTTTACATCATTTACATAACTCAGTGATGTACGTCTACTCTAAAATTTGCATAAATTTCGGAACACTCCTTCTTGGTGTTGCATTTTCAATGTCGAGCAGAGTATTATTATATCCTTTTAAAACTATTACTTAATTTAAAAAAAAAAATAAACACGAATGTATTCATTTCTTTGATAACATCCAACACCGTTTATTATTTTTCTGTTCTTTTCCCATGAATCATATAAATTCCTTGAGCTAGATATCATCGTATGGTACAGAGAATGTAAGAAATAAATAATAGAACTTTTCTTAATTTTTGATCTTACGCTTGGTTTCCACAAAAAATATTTAATATCTTATGTCAGGTCAGCATCATAAGAGCTGCTGGGGCGAAATAAATTCTAACGCATTCCAACACGTTAGATTAATATTAGAACCCCTTTTGCCTCTCAAGCGTTTCATTTTAACCGTCAGTCAGAATTCCGAATGGAAATTAAAATTTTATATTTATGTTCTTCTTACGACTTGCAGCTTCGATGTTTGAAGTATTTTAAATAGTTTCCTAAATAATATTATTGAATCTTGATCATAAAGTTGAAATTTTATCCGAAATGAAAGCAGGTAGAGGTTCTGAAAGCATTCATTTCCAACAAATTGGTTGATTATATTAAAAACATGACCATGAGAAGTATTATTTGAAGTTTAGGAAAGGACATTTGCTATGTGAAAATGTCATTTCAACAATTAATTAATGGATGAAAAATGCTAGTGATGAGCAACGAAGTGTCAAAACGTAATTATAAGTGCCAATAAAATGATTCATAAAACGACATAAAATTAGCAAATAGCCGTTTAGAGGATAGCAACTTGAGGCGATATTGATGAAAATGCATCAACGTTCAAAATGAAAGCATCGATGGTATCGATCCAGCGACCAAAAAACAAAACTGTTTTAAAGCATAGAACATCATAAAGAATAGATGCTGAAAAATTAAAATTTTTTAATGTATTCATACATAATAAACTCTATTAAATACGTTTATGGGAAGATGGAATTCAATCTGTATTTATTCATAACTTAGACTTTAAACTGTTCAAGTGAAGTTAATAGCAATAATCAGGGTCCAAAAAAATAAAAAAAAAAAACACCCATGCGCTTGGGTAACTAGGGTGACTAAAAAGTTGCCTGGGCGACTAATTCTTTCAGACTAATCTTTTATATAGAAATGATTTTACATTGAATTTACATATACACTCTGAGAAATAATTTGTTTGACCCATACTCTGTTTCTGGCTCCTAAGATTTTACAATTTCTGTTCGTCTTGTTTAATAATAGGAACAAATACGAACATTGCTTGTATTTCCTATTAAGTAATTCAATGGACACCCAAACCTGTTTTTATACGGTGGATAAAAAAAAAATACATTAAAAAATGGTTCGAAACTTCACTAGTAGCTATTAAAAGTTGTTTTCGCAACACAGTCCAAAAAGGTTTTTTTTTTTTTTAATGCGGTGGATAGGGACCGCATAAAAAAATCTCACATAGAAAATAACCCAAAAACTTACAAAAAAACTAGGAATTGCTTATCTTAAAAACAAATTAAAGTAAACTAAGTGATGACAATTTTGCAGAGTAGTCGGACAAAATTTCCCAAATAAGATTTTTTTTTTGGGAGGTCACACTGACTTCCCATCGGGGTGCCTACGTCGTCACCTGAAAATACTACCTCGCACTCGCTTTAAAAATAATTTCATCAATTGCATCCCACTCTGATTAAAATTTTCATATACCGCATAAAAAAAAATTAAATTAAAAAAAAATCGCACAAAATAAGACCACATAAAAACAGGTTTGAGTGTAATAAGTGACTCATACATAAATTTGAAACATTAAAACGATGCAACGTAAACACTTATTTTTGGTTTCTTCTTATTGTTTTACACTCTCAATTCTAAAATATCGACATCGAAAAAATATCGATTGGAGAAAATCATCAATTCTGAATGAACAACGATCTTATTAGTAAGAACAATGATGTTTTGAGAAAAAAAAAAACAATGATTTGTAAACATCGACTTTATCGTCGCACCCCTACTAGAAAAAAACCTTCCTATCAGTGCTGGCCAGGTTCACAACAACTGAGAACGGATAAATGAACCAACACTAGATATGAAAGTATGATTTTATTGTATTAACACAGTTATTTTTATAACCTAAAAAAACAATTGCTTTTAAATTCCGGAAAAAAAACTGAAAAGTGAGCAAATTGTTCCAACATTTAACTGGCTTAAACAAATGTTGAAAGAGCTATTAAAGCTATACATAGCTTCACTTGAATCTACAAATAGCTTATTTTCCAGTTCAGAATACACGCACAAGCATTGTGCTATGAAAAACAAATCTCACTTTAAATCAAATAATTAAATGAATAAATCGGCAACGTTTTGATGCACAAAAATTGCAAATTACTGCAGACATTTGTTTCGGTGTTACAAGGAACACCTTTTTCAATGCAAAGAAGTGTAAGTTTTTGGATGAAAAGTCATCCGAGGAAAGCAACACGGTGAAACAGAAGACAGTATAAATAGCAAAAAATGGAAGTTAACTAAACAAATAAGACAAAATGACACCTGGGGCCGAAATTAATTACACAATTCCATAAGGAAAACAAGAAGTTCTGTCTAGAACTAAACGAGCCTACTTTCCCGTATACCCATACTACTTTCTAGTACCTGATCAATGTTCTCAAAATAGCTAAAATCGCAAATTGTTTCAAACATATTTTTCCAATATTTTAAGCTACTTTCTAGGAATAAAATATTCCTCACTCATCTAAAAAAATTAGATGCGTAAAAAAAAGAAAAACAAAAAAAAAAAAAAGAACAAAACGAACAAATAAAATAGCAGCAACTTTTAAACAAAGCAGCTAATACACTTTTTTCCATTAAAAAAAATTCTTCAACAGCTTTCAAAACGAAAAAAAAATAATAAAAATTAATAAGCTCATTAAAATAAATACATCCTATCAAAAAAAAAAAAAAAAAAATCGTTTCTTTTTCCCTGTTGCCAAAAATAATTTTTTAAATGAATTAATGCACTTATCAAGATAAATAAAAACAATAAAATGTCAACGTAAAGAAATACTTTTTATTGTCAAAAAAAAAAAAAATCGTCTGCGCGTATCTTTATGTAGAAACATAAATGACTTCGAGTTTATTCACCGAAAACTGAATACCTAAATAAGAACTTTAGCGTTAAAATAAAAACAAATCACATCAACAATAATTATTTCACAGTTAAAACCATAGCGTCGGAGTCGGAGTCAATCTAATTTTGGGATGAAGGAGTCGGAGTCGAATATCCGAGAATCGGAGTCAGTCATTTGTCCGTGTATAAATTTTTGCCAAAGCTAGGAAGTCATAGTCGAAGTCGGGGAGTCGGAGTCCGATTAACTGTCGGGCACAGGAGTCGGATTCGGATTTAGGTGCCCCTAAATTCTCGGAGTCGGAGTCTGGAGTTCGGCGTCAAGAGCTATTTCCAACAAAATTTGTTTGAAGTAAATCCGCCTTCAAGTGCGGAATCTACATTGACTTTCAGTTTCCCCGTAGGCGCTAATGTTAAGGGATTTGAACTGTTCAAAATTGAACAGAAAATTGTTCAAATCAAAAAGATATTTTATATACAAGTTTTTCATCAAAAGCTTTTTCCTACAAAGTTTGTTTGAAGCAAATTCGCCTCACAGTTCGGAATTGCCTTGAATTTCCCCGTAGGAGCTAATGTTAAGTTTTTTTGAACTGTTCAAAATTGAACAAAAAATAGTTCAAACCAAAAAGCGAAATATGGGAATGAGGTATCCTTGCCGAGATCTTTCGAACAAAAAAAAGTTTGTTCAAATCGGACTATTCATTCAAAAGTTATTAGGGGGGGACAGACAGACAGACCGACAGACAGACCGACAGACAGACAGACAGACAGACCGACAGACATTTTTCCCCATCTCAATACCCTACTTTCCAATTTTTAATTTTTCGATATTTATTTAATTATTTTATTTATTTTTGACTTTTTTTTGTTTTTCGGGATATTTTTAAGATGCATTAAGCCTTCTTTCATGCTTTTTTCTTCTTTTTCTGACTTTTACTGGGAAAGTAGGTTAAAAAACCTTAAGTAATAACATTTCAAGAAATCCCGCAAGCAATGTAAATTGTCCAATAAATGAAATCACTCCGAATAAATTAGCAATAAATTTTACTAATAGAAAAAAAGTATGTACCGAAGCATTGCAACAAATAGGGAAATGCAGAAAAAAAACAGAGTGAGGGATAAACAAATTGGAATTAAAGAATAAATACCTTTGTGCTGAAAAATTAAAAAGTCAGTAATCCAACGTTATTAAGCACAAAACTTGGAAATGATTGCAGACACGTGTTTCGGTGTTACAAGGAACACCTTTTTCAATGCAAAGAAGTGTGAGCTTTTGGATGAAAAGTCATCCGAGAAAAGCCAAACTCGGGCTTTTCTCGGATGACTTTTCATCCAAAAGCTCACACTTCTTTGCATTGAAAAAGGTGTTCCTTGTAACACCGAAACACGTGTCTGCAATCATTTCCAAGTTTTGTGCTTAATAACGTTGGATTACTGACTTTTTAAATTGGAATTAGTTTATCACATAAAAAAATAAAAAAGCCAAAAAATAAAAAATATATAAAAGAAATCTACAGACAAAGACCTAAAAAGGGGGGGGGGGTGCCAGTTTACATAAAAATAATAGAAAAACAAAACCAATTTATTATAAAAAATGGAATCCACGCAGAATAAAAATACGGAATTTCAGTAAGGTCGAAAATTAGACTAACTAAACTAAATTAAACCGGTTCTTCGGGATGTTTAAAGATTCCCAAAAATCAAGATCCGACGAACTGGGGCATTTTTTGATAATTTGATAAGAGTTAAAATCAAAAGGAGTATTCAAATCCCAACAGTGTTGAGCAATACTGGATTTATTTAGCTGTTGTTTTTCACATAGCTTTCTCTCAATTGAACTCGTCTCAAAAGATGTTTTTAGCAAAAGAGTAATATCTAAGACACCAGTCTGGAAATTAAGACGCTAATTAATAATTTCTCGCAGAGAAGTTCCTTTCGGAAGAAAATTAATCTATCTCTTGAGAGAAATAGGAAGGCAATGCTTGTGACTCAATAATGCAGCATTACATAATAATTTCATGCACCCCCCCCCATGTCATAATTTTAAAAATAATTCCATCTACGCTATGTAATTGTCAGTATTATTGAAATAATACAGTTGAAGTTGCATTACTGAAGTCTGCAATTTTTCCCGTTATGAAGCTATAAAGCTATGAGCAGGAATTCATTAATTAACTTTTAGCAGAGGAGACAGTTTTGAATGATAGTTAAGCTATACTTTTGAGAAAAGTTAAGGAAAATAAGGATATTTGCAAGGCAAAAACCGGGACATCTAAGTACAAAACAGTTTGTATGAATGTCTAAGCGCTTTAACCGATTTCAACCAAAGTATGGAGTAATTAATCAAACTAGAATAGTTCAGTTGAAATGCAATTGCAAGGAAAAAAATAGTTTCAATATTATTTCGTTATTTTCTTTTTATTAGTTAGAATATTCCATTATTTTGATGAAATTAAATGTTATGAACTGCAAGTATGAAACATTGTAAAAACAAAAACGGTTTTTTCTTTCTTTTTTGAAAGTTCGCTGCGAATCGACTTTGCAAAAATTAGTAGCTGATGATGCAAATTTTTAGTAAAACATATTTTTAAGTCATCGAGATTGCAAGTTTAAGTTAAAGGGCGAATTTTTATATAATTCTCTTTTCTTATATCAAAGATTAGTTGCGTGCATGCACATTTACTTGGTGAATAACTCAACTTTCATTCATAAAAATTAATGACTTTTGTTCTTCATACTTGAAAAATATTGATGTAACAGGAAACATTAAACCTTTAACATATGCAATTCCTAACAAGAAAAAAAAAGTTAAAAAATAAAAGCATTGAAACATAACGGGAATAATTGAAAATTGATATCAAAATCAATTATTATCGAACTTCAAAGTTAAGTGTAATATAAATCCAATATCGGTGTTTTTTCCCGATTGTTTTATATTTTACGGAAACTATTGATTGCTACTCAACTTCAAGTATACTTCTTACTACTAAATCGCTTCCTAAGTTAATGTTTGGATGTTTTCTAGAGGGTACGTTTTTACGTCCGGTATTTCAAAGCATTAAAAAAAATAAAAGCAGTTTTGGGAAATGCAACTGAACTTGCTTTTGAATGAAAAGAAATTTTATTGCTATGATTGGCGAAAATTGTCTCTTGATTTATATTTTTTCTCCTAATATTACTGTTTATTAATTGATGAAGATATTTGTATCAACATGAAATAAATATTTCAAAACAGTTACTTTGCAATTCATATTTTATCATCGCACGTTCTCTTCTACGGTTCTAGTCAATGCCAAGTGTTCATCAAATGCCATTTTAAAAATCCTTTTCTCGTTTCTTATTTATTTAAAGAAAGAGACTTATTATACAACAAACTGAACTATAAGCCCTAATTTGAACTGTTCCCAAACAATGTTTGCCAATCCATAAGGATATTTACCTCAACCTTAAACATAAAACATTTTTCAAGCAATTACATTGCAATTCGTTTATTGTTATCACACATTATACTTCTCTACGATTCTAGTAGATGTAAAGTGTTCCTCAGATAAGGTGCAGCCATTTTCAAAATTCCTTTCTAGTTTCATATTTATTTAAAGAAAAAAAGAGGAACATGCCACGTGAAATGAGTAAAATTTACATAATGCCTCGTCGTTAATTATACAGCACATAAAATATATATTCTCATTAAAAAGAAGGAAAATGCGAAAATGCAAAGCAATTAAAAATGACGTGCACAGCTATTCAGTATTTTACTTTTTTTCTTCCTTCAAGAGTTTCAGAATCCTACTGAACATAGATGGACAAGCATTGAAGTCTCTGGAAAAGCAACTCATTTTGGATAATGAGAATAAACATAACTTTCCATAAAGGGAATCATAAATCCCATCACCTAAAGCACAGATCCTACATTCGTTAATGTTTGCAAATGTTTTAAATTTCTTAGTTCTTTACTCAAGTAGGCGGTTTATTATATTCAGAATAAATATTTCGTCTTGCATTAGCATTATTTTACTTCGAAAGCATAAGTATGTTTTCTCTTTAAGGTTGAAGATTACTGAAGACACTATTTTGTCATTAAATTAATAATGTTAAGAATTAAATTAAGAGGTATCAAAATAAATTGTTTAAGCAATTTTTATGAGTTACAACCACAAATATAAAAAGTTTACATTGGTGTACAAAGCGAAGTTTCTCATCAAGGAAAAGACATCACAATTATTGAAGTTTGATAAACATTTTACTTTTAACCTTTAAAATGAAGTATCTACATTAAAGTGTAGGAATAAGGTATTGGTAAAAAAACTGATGTGAAAATTTTGAGTCAGAGCTGGCCAGAATTAAGTTGTTCTATAAAATGCGAATGAAATTGCATTATTTTTATTTTTGAGAATGTGGTGCACTTGCTATATGTTCGAGGTTAATTCAAACTGTAAAAAAAATATCTGCAGCAAATCTATAACTAGAAAATAGATAAGTATCCTCAGTGTTGAACTAATAATAATTATTGGCTTTCCAACCTGAGTGAAATTTCTATATTTTAAATGTACATTCCAAATTAAGACGAATATACTGAAATAAACTTGTTTCAAGTAACAAATTTTTATTATAGGTAAATATTTCATCGGCAGTGTATTAAAAACTAGACGAAACTGTAAAAACACATTTTGTTTCTAAAAGAAATTATAGCAAGTTTTTAAAACTAATGCAGCGTTATACCTTGTCAACAGCATAAACTTATCATGGAAATATGTCTGAAGATAGCCGATTGACTAAATTGTGTTTATGTTTAATATTTCTATTTATGTTACCCTAAGTGTAGTTTGCTCTAAATGTAGTTACACACCAACTCATGAAATACAACTGACTTAATCGATTTTGTACTATAGTAGACAATTCCAAAAGACCCATTGCTTCATGTTTCCAGACAAAGGTTCATCATTTTGTGACATGACAAGCTATTTCATCCGCAAGATATATTAATTAATACCATCAAAGATGTCTCTTGAGTGCTGACACTTTCTGTTTCTTCTGGATTCTCTAAGCTCAGAGTTTGCCAAGAAGAAACATTTGGTTTCTAAAGAGTTTGGATAAAGTCCACTAATTTTATGTTCAATAAAATAAATTTTAAACTAATGTAAAACATGACAGAAAAAGCTTTGAAGCTAAGACAAAACATGAAAAGTACCTAGTGACCTTTTCGGAAACGTGTTGGAAAAAATTAAAATGTTTCTAAACAAGTGCATCATTATGCTTTGGTGATAGTATAAGTTTATCATTGAAAAATGTCCAAAAATAATCAATTGTCTAAATTTAATCTTTGGTTAAAAGGTCTCTTTATGTCGCCCTAAGTATAGTTTGTTTAAAACGTAGTGACACACTAACTCATAAACTACAACTGAATAAATCGTTTTTGTGTTAGGTTAGACGATCCCAAAAGACTCTCTTGCTTCATGTTTCAAGACAAAGTTTCGTCATTTTGTGACACGACAAGCTTCTTCATCCACAAGATTTATTAATTAATAGCATCAAAGATGTTTCCTCAGAGCTGACACTTTCCTCTTCTTCGGGATTCTTCGAGCTCGGATTTTGACCAGAAAAATCATTTCTTTTCAGGAAACAGTTTGCATAAAATTTGAAGTCGAAACCCAGTAAAATATATTTGCAATTTTTAAAACAAGATGAAAAAAATCCTAAAATCTAACACACAACATGAAAAAGTACAGAGTTCCATTTTTAGAAACGTGTAAATAATTGCTTAAAGTTCTCTGAACAAATACATCCGAATGCTTCGGTGATGGTATAAGTTTATCATTGAAAAATGTTTAAAAATTATTAATTGTCTAAATTTTATCTCTGTTCAAAAGTTCTCTTTATGTTACCGTAACAAATTATAGTTTGCTCAAAACATAGTGACACACTAACTCATAAACTACAACTGAATAAATCTTTTTTGTGTTAGATTAGGCGATAACAAAAGACTCCTTTGCTTCATGTTTCAAGACAAAGGTTCGTCATTTTGTGACACGACAAGCTTCTTCATCCGCAAGATTTATTAATTAATAGCATCAAAGATGTTTCCTCAGAGCTGTCACTTTCCTCTTCTTCGGGATTCTCCGAGCTCGGATTTCGCCAAGAAGAACCGTTTGTTTTCAGAAGACAGCTTGGGACGTGAATGGAAAGAATATTTATGAAGGAAAATTTATTGCCCAGAGTGGAACAGGGGAATTGAAGTTGACGTAAATAATGTGAGACAAAAGCGAAGCAGCTTCAAATCAATCTTGTTACATTTTTTAAAAGTGTTATATTTCCGTGATACTTTATTTGGCTATTAGGGTAGCGCGGTTGTTTGTTTACGTAACGTAATGAATGAAACATTAAGCTGCATAAGTTATTATTCTACCTCAACACAAAGTTTTAGAGGAAAACTAAGTAAGTCATATTTATTGATAGTTTGCTTAGATATTGCTGTAGCATGTAATAAAGTTGAAGCGTCATAAACTAAAGCTGGAAATCATACTGCAATTTCGCTTTTGTTTCAGAATTACTATTTCGATATTTTATTGTCTCACATTATTCCGCGATTAACGTTACATAAATTTTCCTATGATTTAAATCATATAACACAAAAGGTTTGGCGTTCCTCATGAATAAGTTATTAGTTTTCATTAGTACAAACCGTATACTTCTAAATGGAAAGTCTTTTTGCTATATTTTCCATTTAATTCAGTTGCGTATCTTCATGTTTGGGCGAGTGATAGTATTCATCCAGTTAAAATTGGAAGGATTTTGCGCAACAAATTTCTACTGTACAAAAGACAAAATTATTTTGTTTTACCTCATTTTTAGAGATTTAGTGATCATTGTTTCACTGTTGGAAAAACTATAACCTAGGTAAATGACAAAGCTATTAACTTCATCATAACCTTGATTTTCCCCTCATGATAATAATAATGACACTTAAATGTTATATTTAAACAATCCTAAGTTTAATTTCATTCCTTAAAATGTACGTATAATTGCTTTTCTTGATACTATTTAATGCTTTTCAAATATTTCAAATCCCAATTCATGAGAAATATCAATAATATTTTGTAAATGCCTTTCTCCAGTAATCTCTATTTCTTATCAAGCGGGATTGGGGACGTGCAATAGTGCCTAAATATGTTCTATTTATTGGGAATGAGCGTAAATGTAATGTTTTCCGCTATAAAATAAAACGCAGATAAACAAAAAAAAAGTTGATTGAACGGTCTTTGGCTGCAACAGTTCGCAGAAAAAAAATTTGAAGTATTGTATCCCGTTGAGAGTTGTGGAAAAATCCAAAGTATTTTCAGATAAAACTGAAGAAGTCTTATTCTTTCATCAACAAGTTTTCACAAAAAGACATAATTCTGAAGGTTGTAAAATGGTGTCCACGACAGAGATGATCAAAAGGGTCATTCCACGAAAAAGCAGACATCTTGTCCCGCACGTGACATATCTATACACCCAAACTGGTTTTTGCGCGATTTTTTTGTGTGTAGTATATAAAAATTATTTATAAAACGAGTGCGAAGTAGTATCTTCAAATGACGGCAGGGGCATTCCAAAGGGAACTGTAACCTCCCAAAAATTTCCTTATTCGGGAAATTTTTCGGGAGTCAGCAACAATTATCATCACTTAGTTTATTTTTGGGTTATTTTCTGCGTGAGACTTTTTTTATGCAGTCCCTTTCCACAGCAAAAAAAAAAAAAGAATTAAAAAAATAAAAAAATTAAAAAAAATATATATTTTTTAACCGTTTTGCGAGAAGAACTTTGTATAGCTCCTCGTGAAGTTTCGAACATTTTTTTTTTGCGCAATTTTTTATGCGGTCCCTATTTACCGCATAAACTTAAGTTTGAGTGCATTTCATTTCAAAACGTGTAATAAGCAATTTTTTTTTAACCTAAGAAATCACACGTGTATGTGTGGCTTCTTAGGTAACGCATCTGTGTTTGTTACATTTTTTAAATATTACTTTTGACGTAAAATATAGAGCTGTCACGACTGGGAAAAAAAGTTCTAATTTCTCGTGTAATGGCCAACTACTTGTAATTTTTGAAATTATTATTAGAAAGTAATTAGTAGAAACGCAAAGTATATATGTAATAGATTTTCAACAATGGAATCAAAGGATATATTGCTAGAATCAAGAACTCTGAAGCGAATGTTCAAAAGCTTGTCCCACACGCGACATGTAAACTTCATTAAAAGTGTTGCAATTAAAAATTAAATTAGAAAAAAAATTGCTTAGCTAATCACAATATTCAAGTACTTTCACTAAGTCAAAAGACTTTTAACTACCAACCCTTATTAATTTGTAAATAGATGAAATTATGAGGACAATTTAGTCCGAATCGTCAAACATGTGACCGTGGAATCAACCAAAAATCGATAAACGAAGGCACACGGCTATTAAATATTCAATCCCGTTAATTATAACTACAGTGGAGGCCAAATTATTAGACTACGACTGTTTTAAAAGCAAATTCTTTATTGATTACATAACTGTACACGCATTAACGAACAGTGAAATAATTATTTAATATTTAGTATGCATTCCCTTGTTCTTGATGAGCATTTTAAGTCTTTTTGGCATACTTTGCACAAGGTTTACAATATTTCTTAACCTTTTAAAAAAGGAGGTAAAAAATTGTTTATACTCACTATTATATATACTCACATACACATACTCACTAATTACCTAAAACTAATTTTAAATATAACAGAATACACTAATAAAACGAACTTGTGAACTGGTTAAGCTTATTTGAAGTTATGTTCCTGGTAGGTAACATTAAATTATGTTAAAATAACGTAATAATCAGTGTACAGTATGTACTGTACATTAACAGTAAAAAAATATTATTTTAATACAAATAGTGTACAAAAAAAAAACCCTCTTTAGACTAATAATTTGGCCAGCACTGTATATCCTTGGATTCATATTTTGCGCGTAGCTTCTAGTATTTTATATTGAGCTAATATATTTTGCTCCACTGAAAAATGTGCAATGAAGAGTCGATAAACATCACTCACTTTTTTTTTCTGTGACACTCGATTTCAGCAAATAAATCCTATGTGGGTACATGCAATGAGGTCGCTGTCACAATCCTAGACTAATTGGTAAAAGCGTAACATCCTAATCAGAATAAAAAATCATCACTCTATGTGTGTTTGAATTTAAAATCAATTATATAGCTAATTGTTTTAATTTGTTGGTTAGCTTTATATAACAAATTACAATTACTTATCTCAACAAAAAAGATTATTTCCACATAGATATGTAGACTTAAAACATGCGAAAAACGTTGCTTTAATTAATTAAAGTTGTTATATGTTAATTTATTGCTAGCGAATTCAATAGAAAAATTAATTGAAAAGAATCAAGTTGAATGTTTTGATATGCCTTTTGAGTACAGTGCACTAAAGTTTTTCACTTGTTGCACTTCATAGGAACTTGTTGCAAATTATTTTAGTCGATACATCCTATTTCTTCATAAAAAATATACTTAACCAAAATGGTGCTTTGAAATCCCTCAAAAAGTTAATGTAGCAAATCCACAAGCTTCTATTATTAATATTTTTTCTTCGCATGCCGCAAATGTATTGTGAATGTCTGAATCTGAAATGAAAAAAAATGCAGCTGTAAAAAAAATAACTTTATTTCAAAATTAGAAAAATGCAAGGCTTGAAACGAATTTTTGTTCATCTGCGAACGAGATAGCAAAATAAAACACTAATGACGAAAAGTGAAATAGTGCCTTAAATTAAATTATTATTTATAGCAGTTGGAGGAGAATGCTGAAACAACATAGGTACGAAAGAATAAGCACTTCCATTGATTTTTCGACTGTATGCGATCCAAAAAACAATATCTAAGATTTGTATGTTTATTCAGTTTTAAAATTCCGTAGACTTTCAAACTCTATGATTAAATAAAAATAAAATACAAAAACAAACAAGCAAATGTAGAACATCATTAAATTTAATGATCAATTATATTTCTGAAAACTAAGCCATATTTTTCTGTAAAATAATATTTCAACAAAGGACGTTCTCAGTTTTCATTTATAATTTAAATTTGAAAGCTTTTAAAGACATTCTTAATATATTAAGTATTTAGGAAAATGTATTTCTAATGTATCCATAAAGTTTTGCGTATTGTTTAATAATTTTTTATTAAGCTTGAAAAGTTTCTTCATTCGAACGAAGATCAAAAGAAGAAAAACTTTAATTTCAGTACTAATTTAAAAAAGAGTATACTTAGTGGAACTTTTCGGAAAAACGGATAGAAATGCTCTTGGAAGAACTTCGTGGAAGCTTTTGATGTGGTTGAATTATTTTCAAGTTACCTTAAAAGATTTTGTTTTCTACTTCAAGATAAAACAAAATTTATGTATTTTAAAAGACTGTTTTTTTTAAAAATATTTCTTTTGTTTTCCTTTTACGATGCATTGTATTGTCCGTTTTTCACTAGTTGAGACTTGGCCACGCCCCCAACACGTGGTATCGGAGGATTCTAAATGCGTCTTTTGGGGATGAGGCTTCAGAACAACACTGAGAAAGGTTGCAATTGGCCATCTTTATCGCGCTGTAAGAAGACAAGTGTTCTATAATTTTCTAAGAAATTACCTTCCACCTTCTTTCCCGAAAAAAAAGGTGTGCTACTAAGACATTTGTTCGACTTAAAAATATTTTAAGATTTGCAGTGTATTTCTATACGTTTTGGGTTAATTTATCATTGATTTTGCGAAGGAAATCCTAAACTTTCTGTCTTTCACGCTAGTAAACATTTTCTGAAAATACGGTGAACAGTTGCAGGTGAAATTGGAAGGAAAATTTTTCCTTCTATTCTGCTGAAACTTTCACAGCTCTCAAACGTGGGTTTTTCATAGGTATTCTAATTATAAATCTCTAATCGCATATTGTTAACTTTGCTGGTCAACCATTTCTCACCTTATTTTCGATCTGATTTTCTTCTTTAAAGCGTTTATTAAATATTACACAGTGCTTAGGGATAAATGAACTACTTTTGCAATATTTCGAACTGTTTTACTTCGAATATAATGAAGAATTAATGCGGTTTCGAATTTTGTTTGTTGTTACTTTGCGACTACGAGTCATTTTTAAAATAATACGTAGATTTGTAAAGTGAACAAGCAAAAATTAATGCCAAAAGATTTTTTAACTATCACCGCATTGAAAAAATAACAAAAAAAAAAAAAAAGAAAACGACAGACGATAACTTTAATTTCGAATTTTTCTGAAAATATTTCTCTGTCACCTCATTTTTGGCCCATTTCAAACAGTCAATATTTTGTTTTAAAAATGTTGAATTGATGTAATCATGTAGAGACAGTATGAAAAAGTATTGAACTACTTATGAAAAAGTACTGAACTACTATTTCGATTCCTAGGCACTTCATTTTTAACCATACACATTTAAAGCCATCGAACAATTTTGGAAGCCTCAGTAGGTAAGTTGCACTCTGTGTGACACATTTCAATACTTTAGTACTATTTTTTTTTTCCCAATATGGCTTTTATTCTTCAGAAATGAAAAAAGGAATAAAACAAAAATTAAAGCTTTTCACATGCCAATATGGTTATCTACAGAATAATTGAATAAGTGCCTGAAACAACGTTTTATGTTACTGTTTCAACCCATTTATTTTTGTAAATACGAAAAAATATACATGCTTTTTTTATTCAAGTTTTTTCGATTACTCTAAAAGTAATTCAGTTCTTCCAGTACTTTTACAGAACAGCGTTATGTGTGGGGATTATAAAATAGGTAAAAGTTTGTTGCCCGTATTCTAATACAGATCCGAACAAGGGAGGGGCGGCGACCGCCCCTTCCTTGAGTCGAGATGCAGAACTCTTCCACGGCATGTCTTTGATACTGAAGTTGAAAATTGTTTTAGCCTATCTTCAATAGTTTGACGAAGCTCTTGCTGTCTGGAAAATGAAAGTGTAGCACATATCTTATTCTTAACACATTACTGATAGAGATCTGAACTTTGTATAGGAAGTATTTCAAAGTTCCAAAAACTCAATTTTAAAAGATTTTAGATGATATTAAATAGGGTTATAGGGTTCAAGGGCTCTTCTCAGGAAAGTTTGGAAAATTGAAGTCCCCCCCCCCCAAAAAAAAAGAGGAACTTTAATGGGACACCTTTGATGGCGTTAAGGTAAGGAATGGGGTTTGGTACACTCCTCCGCAATTTTGTAGAAAAGGAAGTCCCTCCCCTTCCCAAAATAACTGAAATGAGACGATCTTTCATGGTGTTTGGAAAGGGGGGGGGGCGGAGGTTTGCGAATTTATAAAAGGGTAAGGGTGTGAAATCAATCTCCCCCTCCTTGAATTGTTTCTGGATCCGTCCTTGGCTCTGAATGTAAAGTGCGTTATTTTTATCAAGAAACGTTGCTATAGTCAACCTATTCAGTTGTTCAACATATCCCACACTGGCAAGGAAACTGACTCAACCACAAGAAAAAAAAAACAGCAATGGAGAAAATTAAGGTTTGACGCAATAGTAATTTTAAGTGATTTAGTCTCAAACATTACAATATGCGCAGTCAACTTATTATGTGATGTTTATTAATTAGTTTTTGAAGTATAGATACATATAATGCATACTTTAAGCTCGAAAAATATTCTTCCAAATTATGAAATTTTAATGATGTGTCATTAATGATGAAATCGTTTCTACGCCCCCCCCCCCCCCCCCCGCACCATTTAGGTGAGCTAACTTTGCGGTTTTTGTGTCGAGAAAAAGCACTAAATTTAGATTTTAAATCAATAGCCGGTACGGTTTTCCCAGATTTTGAATCGTGTCACTTTCCTTGCCGGAGTGCGATATGATTCTTTATTAAAAACTTACATGATCATAAACAAATTGTGACTAGAGCTATCCAGGAAGGAGGGGGAGGGGGGAGCCGGTCTTTTCCCTTAAAACAATTGTTACTGCGATTTTGGTGACTTAGAGCAAACCTAAGGCGTCGTTCACAAATGATGTCACGCTTGAAAGGGGTAGGGAGAGAGGGTTCGGGGTTCATGAACTTCGGACAGTTAGTCTCAAGAGGGAAGGAGGGAATTATAAGAAATATGACTTCACATATTTTGGTCCAAATAAAAGCGTTCGTTATAGCAATATGTTCATCGAACATTGCGTGAGATGTGACGAGGGGAGAGGCTAAGGTGAAGTGTAACGTCCTTTATGGACAATCCGTGTTTACGTTAGGCTACTGTGTACTGAAGTGTTATAACTAATTTCGTTTCTGCCCCCCCAGAAACGAAGTTGGTTATCTCCCCCTCCCCCGCCTTGAAAATACTCGTCCTGGGGGTAGTCGTCATCACTTAAGCCGGCCCAACCAATGAACCTATAATTTTAACACAGGATTCAAACCAAAGACACTTTTTATAACGCATCGCAAAATATTACGTATTTCTAAACATTAATATTCTTACAATACTTAGAGAAATAGCCTTGATTTTAATAGTCAATTGCTTTAAATATTTCAGATTGATTTTTTATTGTTTTCTCATTTACTTTTATTTCTCACATGTAAATCCTTTCTGGAACAATTGCCCAGTCCCCGCCTTTGGTTCAACCAAGTTTGTTTTTTTTTGGGTGGGGAAGGGGGAGGGGGGGCAACTTTTGTTCGAATAATGTTTTCATCATTTTTCAAAAATAACTGCTACTGTAGATCTACTGACTGTATATCCGCTCTATATGATCTGAAATTTTGTACAATCTATACAGATGCATCAAAAAGACCCAACCCGTAAGAGCTACTGAGTCACCCCCCCCCTCAAGAAAAGGGAGAGGGAAATGGAGAGAGATATTCAGTCTTCAAAACGAACGCAACCCTTAAGCATTTCAATGCCACAGTCTGTGTGGCAATGAAGTTTTCCTGCCCCCCCCCCCTTTTTTTTCATCAGCGCACTTGCAATTTCGAATATAGAACGTTAGTGTTTAAAAGGATATCGTTCGAAATTCAGAAAACCCATCCTTAATAGAAATGTTTCATTCGGAAAACAAAATACCTTACTTTTTTTTGTAAATACAATATTTTTGGTCTGAAATTTTCACTTTAAAAAGTATAGATTCCCCGTAGGCGACAATTACGCGAAGCTAGAAACGAAAGGAAAGAACACAAAGACATTTTTACAAATTTAAATGCCCGCCAAATTTAGGGTTGTCTCAATTGAAAGCGGTAGCGATCACCCCCGCGCTAAACTTAGCTTTGCTTTCGGGAAGGCGTTCCGAAGTCTCTTCTCCTCATGAACGCACAATATTTCGTTTTTTTTTTTTTAATCTTTCAAGCAAAAAAAAAAAATTAATTTGAATTTTGACATCTTGAATTCAAATTATGCTTTTCGCAATCACGAGTGTGTGTGTATGTGTAGGCGTGTGTGTGTTTGTGTGTAGGCATGTGTGTTTGTGTCTGTGTGCAGGCATGAGTGTGTGGGTAGTTGTATGTAGGTGTGTGTGTTTGTGTAGGTGTCTGTATGTATGCGTGTGTGTGTATGTGTTTGTGTATGTGTGTGTAGGTGCATGTATATATATATATGTGTGTGTGTGTGTGTATGCGTGTGTGTGTATACGTGTGTGTGTAGCATATGGTCGCAACCTGGAGACGGTTTTCACTATAGGAGCAGCATCGTGAGGATGCGGTCGACGGTGATGCTGCAGAGGGTGGCGATGGCGGTAGGAAAATAAAATCAGCGTAACGTCAAAAACAGTCAAGTGAGAACAATAAACAATCGTGATTGCTCAAAAGAACCCGTGTATTTTGGCATAAAGTTGCAGAGCTGAATATTTAAATAACATTATTGTTTACTCTTTATACAAACTATTAGTATTTTAAATTAACAAAAACTCAATGATGCTCTAAGCAGAAACATGAAACAGTTTTACAGACATGAGTTCCAACAAACATAATATTCTTTATAATGAAATTTCTTGGTGATATTTGTTGCCAAAATTTATCTGTAGCTACTATAAATTATAATCGACTACTTGGGAGCAAAGGTTTAGGTTTGTAAAGATGTCGAAACGTTTATTCTAAAATAAAAGAAAAAAAAGTGACACAGCAGAACTAAAAGTACAGACGAAAATCCCAGAACAATCGGATAGCATACTTTTTTTTCGAAGGTTAAAGAGTCGAGTCCATTCGTTCAAAATTATTTAAGTAATGTTAAACTAATTAGAATTACGTCTTTGATAGGGTGGTTCAAAACATTTTTTTTTCAGCTAGAGTCCAGGACACCCGCAATTTTCTTTTTTAAACTTACTAATAGTATTATGCTGTAAAAGTTTTAGCTTCTGACTCAAATTTTAAGACGGCGCTCAATGACCCCTCAATTCAACATTAGCCGTTGCGTAGAAAATGTCGGAAATTTAGAAACATTTAATTTTTCCAGTTTTTTTTTTTTTTTTTTGTAAATAATTATTTTATTGCAATGCATATGCATATTACTCGTGTATATTATAATATGTAGCATTGTTTTTTCAGTTCAATGTATTTTTAATCCCCTCCCCATATTGATGAAGTTTGGGGGAGGGGGTTGAGCACCGTCTTTCAGTTGAAATAGGAAGCTAAAATTCTTCCAGTATATTGCTATCCACAAGTCTAAAAATATTGAGGGTTGTCCTGTTATCTGGGAGAAATTTTTTTTTGCATGTATTTTTAAACACCCTAGGCTTGGTGTTTGAGTATTATGAAGAACTGCAAAACTATTTCTAAAGAGCACAAATTTGGGTATTTAACATCGAAAGAAAAAACGGAAGCTATTTCTCGGGTGAGTAAAACTGAACAAGATGAAGAATTCAAATTAGAAGTATGCAAATTGAGAAACAACCAATCGCTACCTTCAACAATTAAAACTGTTGCCAATTAGTCCTTTTCTTGATGAAAATTTAACTCTAAGAGTTGCGGGAAGATTGAAACATTCAAACTTGCGTGAAGATCAAAAACATCAAATTTTGCTTCCAAGAAATCATCATTTTGCAAAGCTGTTAATCGAACATTTTCATCTTAAAACTATGCATGCTGGCGTTCAAACAACTCTATTCTAGCTTCTGGAAAACTTTTGGATTATATCCGGTCGAAATACTGATAGAAATATTATTCGAAAATGTAATTAGTTAGACCTTTTCATTATACTTGTTTTCATCTTTTTCATCAGCCTGTACATTGCGCTTTGTCATTTTGCTTCATAAAGATTTATTCTGTTAAACACATAAAGATCACTTTATCTGCGAATTATGAAGTCAATGACTAACAAAAGGTTTTTTTTCCAAGAGAAATAAAAATATAAAGAGAGAAAAAGCAGAAAATGTTAACTTCTACGAAAACAAGAAGCGCAGTGTTGATTTTAAGATCCAAACTGAAACTAATAAGTTTCCTTTAGTACGAGACACGAAAAAAGCGCATCAGACGAATAGCCGATTTTTCAGCAAGTGGTGAGACAGAAACTTAAGCAGACAGGTAATTCTGTAAAAAGCACCACATAAACCTTTAAAGGATAAAGTACTGAGTACAGCGGAAAAGAAGTAAAAGTCGGAATTTACATTCTGGAGTCATAAAGCCGTAAAAGGTTTCGAGCAGTGTGTGATAAAATTCGCAACACGTTTCTACGAAATGGGCATTTTCTTCCCATCATTTACTTCTCTCCCACAATAGTTCTTCTCGAAAAAACTTTTGCTAGAAAACTATCTTGTCCAAGCGCCGAGGTTCAGAAACTTTCTGCTGATATATTTAAGATTGAGCAGCAAAAGTGTAGAAACAGAAGGTAATTACATCTTTACATTCAGTGTTGTGCATGTTTTTAATTTTCTTATGATTGGGTTGTTTCCGAAATTTTGAAAGTATTTTTTTTTCTGAAAGAACATGCTTAAAAACATAGGATTTAACCATTTTTTTAAAAATAATTTAGACAAATTTAATACCGTCAAACCGTACAACTTTAGACCACTTTATGTGTATTTTTCATCATGTTTTCATTATTCTTTGTCAAAAAAGGTTGAGAATTTAACCATACAATACAATACATCTCAGGTATAGAGTGACGTGTTGAAAAACATTTTACATTAAACACAAAGGGAGGGGGAATTTTGTATAGTGGCATAAAGTTTTTGCACATGGTGGTAACAACTTAAGACCATCTCATATGTTTCGTGATATGCACAGCTAAACCACTCCGATCTAAAATTACAATGCATTAGATCGTTTTGTTCCAATCCCGTACACTGCAAAAATTATAAAAAAAATGTGCTTACTTTTTCCGATTTATAAATTTTTTTATACTTTTTGAGTCAATTTCAAGTTCTCTAAAACAATATCAATTGTGAAAAATACAATATGTTATTCAGATATATAAATATGAAAGTTAGATAGTATGAAAAGCAATTAGTAGGTACCTAATTCCAGGATTTTATTTTATTATTTTTTTACAAGGGCATTTTTGTTTCTCATTTTTTTTTTCAGAGACTTGATACAAATTTTGTCCCAATTGGGTAAGTTTCTTCGTTGTAGCAATATTTTTTTTGTCCCAAATGACATTGGGAAAATGAGCCCAACACCAAAATTTAACCTTTTTTGCCTTCCCTGTTGAAATTTGGTTGCTCCTGATGTCTTGGATCACCTTTTCTATCAGTTCAGGCGAGTAGTCGAGGTAAGGACAGCCGCCTATCTTCTTCCTTTTATGGAGTCATGTCTAAAACCAAAGAAAACCCGAAAACTAAAAAACTGCTCAAGACAATACAAAATTGTTCACAAAATATTGACAAACGATAGTAAAAATGGGTGGTCTAGAGCTAGAACTCGTATTTTGTTAACTTTGAAACGATAAGTAAACAAAGCAACATCAGGCTTCTCCGATAAGACTAAATCATCTTAGATACCTAAGTAATAAAGTAATGAACTTACCTTCGCAGAATTCAATTAACAAATATAGGTTTCGAAGGAGACTATGAGAGCTGAAGATAAAATTTCAAAAAGCCTACCAGCACAAATGAATGTTGACACGAGAACGGTAACACTGGAGCTTGGGGTAAACAAGATGAACTTCGCTGGACAACACTTACTGAATTTTTGTTAAAGACTTATACTTTGCTCCAACGACCACAACATGACACATACTACCAAATTCTTTCAATGGTCTAAAGTTGCAACACTGGTTTAAAGTTGTATGGTTATACGATATTTTTCAACAATTATTTTAATTGGTGCGCAGATTCAATTTTATTTTTTACTCCTCTGCGCATGAAATCACAAGTGATGAAATGCCATTCGGTGATGTCATTAGCATGAGATTAAAAAAAAATTCTGCTGATATTTAAGATCGGACTGCAAAAATGTGGAAACAAGAGATAATTATATCTTTACAGTTAATGTTATGCTTAGTTATGCACAGTTTTTGATTTAACTATGATTTTATGATGGAACTTATGAATTATTTCTTCTTAAGGTTTTCTTCAATGAAAATATTGAGTTCTAGAAGGTTAAGCTTATGAAATTAGAAGAAAATCAGTTAAAGGCTCAACAAACGAAGACGAGTGACATAGCAATGATTGAATTTGTAAGAACTCTCAAGTATGTGAGTTTTCCCAAATTATCCAGCTAATTCTTCAATGGGCCAAATATTTGTCTCTAAAGAATTACTAATAAAATTAGAAAAACATTATTTTAGTATTTAGAAAGTAAAAATAATTTTGAAACTTGAAAGAGGAAAATGCATTTTATTTAATTGCGGTTCATTTAATGGCATCTATTTCTACAAGGTTTGTAAATAAAGTAGTGACAATACAAGAAATAAAGAAATACCTTTGTACAGAAAAGTAAAAGAAAATATAGCAACATTAAATCACACAAATTTGCTGATAATTGCAGACACGTGTTTCGGGTTTCAAGAAAGCCCTTTTTCAATGCAGAAAAGTGAACCTATAAATGTAAAGTCATTTGATAAATGCCTAAACTAAGTTCCTTTTTATCGGATAACTTTACGTACAAAAGTTTATTTTCTGCATTGAGAAAGGTGCTCTGAAAAACTCCAAAACATGTGTTCTCTGCAAATTTGTGTGGTTTAACCTCATTATATTCGTTCCCCTTTTGGTGCCAATATAGTGCAGAATATTGTAGAAAATCAGAAACATTCAGGAGTGTTATGAGATAGTAGTGTTATAAAGTGGTGCAGCGTTGAAATGGAAAGCCATATTTATCGCTTTAAAGCAGCGGTTTTAAACCTAGAGGGCACCTCATTTAGGGCGTCGAAGAATTTTAAAAGAAGCTTGATTGTATTCTGTATTAATAATAAAGCTGAATGTCTGGATCTCTGTCCAGATTAGGGTTTCCAAACCCGCACCAATCTCAGTCCCGTGGGATTTTGGGATTATAAGGAGCCAATACCTCGGGATCCCGCAGGATTGAGTTTATTCTTTTACAAGTTCAATTTTTATGTCAAATAGAAAAAGTTGTGATTTTTAGGAAGGACTGCTTTTGTTACAATAATTAGTAGTTATTGCGAATCCCGCAAAGCAATTGCAGAGTACTACGAAGTCACATCTCATATAGCGACTATCGTTTCGTACGTGCACAAAAAATAATGGGCTTGATGACAAAACGAGTGATGAGGCTTCACTGCAGTTGGTTTTACTTAGATTAAATAATTGTGGACGTTTAGCAAAATGTCCCCATAAACTTTTCTACCTTCTAAAACAGATTTTTTTTCTTATGCGGGTCAAGTTAGGGGTTTTTTCTTAATAATTTCAATTTTGGCACAAATACGATGTCTGATTGATTTGTGTATTACAGTATCCAGCCTTGTTGCTTCATTTCATTGGTCATTGTATCAGGTCATTTGATTCATTAGAGCAGGGGGTGAACGCTGATTGGGTCGCAATCTCAGTAAAAGTTTTTGAATAACTTCGCTAATTTTACCCTTCACTTTTAAGAAACAATACAAATTTGAACAGCTTAATATACTGCAGTGTCCTGCTAGTGAGTCTCCATCTAGTGTTTCATCTAAGTTTGTGTCGCCTCTTTTTTAATCGTAATTCATCCAACATAATTTTTAAGGTACCACCCACATTAATAATGTTAGCCTCACGATGACAAAGACATCGGAAGGCACTTTCTACAGGTTAGAGAGCATAAATAAAAATGTCAGGTTTTTCATTGCTTTCTTCTTTGGGAAAAATGCGCACTTTTAGTAAGTATAAGGTTTTGAGAGCATTCCTTAAGTTTACAGAAGCGTTCAAACATTGCATTCAGGCTACTTCATCGGATTTTGCACTATGTAATACAGTTTATCAATTTTTTCTTAAATCCATTTTTCAGCGTTTTAATATTGAGTGATGGTTTTTGAAAAGGCTTATATTTTTTACGCATTTTCACAATTGCTGAACGTATGATCACTGAAACCTGAAATGAGAATACTAATTCATTTTCAGAAATATATACTTAATTTTACTGTTTTCTAGAACAATTAATCCACCGTTCATAGTATGAGACCAAGTTTTTCTTACTCTTCTTGCAGACAAACAGGAATGTAATTAAAACTTCAGATGATGCTTGTAAAAATATTCGTTTTGTGGGCGGCAAAAGTTGGAAAATGTTTGCATGGAAAACCTTTGCGGGATTGGATATTCGACGGGATTTTGCTTTCAATCACGCGGGTTTAATCCTGCTAAATATCATGCGGGATCCCGCGGGATAAGAGATCGGGATTACGGGATTGAAACGCTAGTCCAGATATCTGTCGGGATGTCTGGATGTCTGTTATACGCATAGCGTCTAGACCGTTCAGCCGATTTTTATGAAATTTGGCACATAGTTAGTTTACAGCATGGCATATGCACCTCGAAGCGATTTTTCGAAAATTCGATTTTGTTCTTTTTCTATTCCATTTCTAAGAAAATTTTACCGAGCAAATTGACATAACGTGGACAAGCGCAAATTACCATAACGTGGACGAGCAAATTATCATAATTTGGAGCATGGGCGAGCAAATGAACATAGCAAATTGGCGAGAAATTCATTATCCATTATTTGTAAATATACAGGCTAACCAAATGACCGCTTAATTTTCTATTACGGGCAAAGCCGTGTAGGTACCGCTAGTTAATAATAAAGTAAAACAATAAAACTAACTATATTTTAGTAACTATTTCCTCCAATATCTACTATTTACGCAATATTTTAGTCACATGTAAATGTCTTCGGAAATATCGCCACTTGTTCAATGTATACAGTCTAACTTTCATCCATTTACCTCTGTTGATCTGGATTTTAAGCTTCAGTACACATAAAGTCAAAATATTTAAGTGTAGTAACACTAAACTTTGTACGAAATCATCTGTATTTTAATTAAGTAATCAGTTTCAGCTCTAATCACCAGCTTCGCTTTCAAATTACGATTGTACTTTATGTCTTTACCACGTCGAAAGGGGGCGTGAGTATTCAAAGAGGGGAGGGGGCACAGGGCCTGAAAGGTATAGATCCCATGTGCTAAAGTAGTCTCTCTGTAATTGCTCATGAGCTGTCGTGGATGAAAACCGAAGTCCAGGGGTCGTGCGTTGTTATGGTAGAAACGATGCCACTTGTAGACAAATTCATCCGCAAACAGCGAACGGGAAGAATTGCAAATTGATCGAGATTACTGAGAGAGAAACCAACACACGCCCCCACATAGCAAAAGAGATCTACCGTAAAGTCAACTGCATCTTGGACTAAAATATTTCGCTTGGGTCAAAATGAAATTGCGGATTTACATTGCACTGTTTGATCGTCTATTCCTCAGGATCAGATTGACTTTGCAAGTGCTCTCCCTCTCATTTAACATCGATGCACTATCCGAATTATCTGTAAAGTAAGAATTGCTAATTGATCGAGATTACTAAGAGAGAAATCAACACACGCCCCCACATAGCAAGAAAGATCTACCGTAAAGTCAGCTGCATCTTGGACTAAAATATTTCGCTTGGATCAAAATGAAATTGCGGATTTACATTGCACTGTTTGATCGTCTATTCCTTAGGATCAGATTGACATTGCAGGTGCTCTCCCTCTCATTTAACATCGATGCACTATCCGAATTATCCGTAAAGTAAGAATTGCTAATTGATCGAGATTACTGAGAGAGAAATCAACACACGCCCCCACATAGCAAGAAAGATCTACCGTAAAGTCAGCTGCATCTTGGACTAAAATATTTCCCTTGGATCAAAATGAAATTGCGGATTTACATTGCACTGTTTGATCGTCTATTCCTTAGGATCAGATTGACATTGCAGGTGCTCTCCCTCTCATTTAACATCGATGCACTATCCGAATTATCTGTAAAGTAAGAATTGCTAATTGATCGAGATTACTGAGAGAGAAATCAACACACGCTCCCACATAGCAAGAAAGATCTACCGTAAAGTCAGCTGCATCTTGGACTAAAATATTTCGCTTGGATCAAAATGAAATTGCGGATTTACATTGCACTGTTTGATCGTCTATTCCTTAGGATCAGATTGGCATTGCAGGTGCTCTCCCTCTCATTTAACTCCTCTCATTTGTGCTCTCCCGATGCACTATCCGAATTATCTGTAAAGTAAGAATTGCTAATTGATCGAGATTACTGAGAGAGAAATCAACACACGCCCCCACATAGCAAGAAAGATCTACCGTAAAGTCAGCTGCATCTTGGACTAAAATATTTCGCTTGGATCAAAATGAAATTGCGGATTTACATTGCACTGTTTGATCGTCTATTCCTTAGGATCAGATTGACATTGCAGGTGCTCTCCCTCTCATTTAACATCGATGCACTATCCGAATTATCCGTAAAGTAAGAATTGCTAATTGATCGAGATTACTGAGAGAGAAATCAACACACGCTCCCACATAGCAAGAAAGATCTACCGTAAAGTCAGCTGCATCTTGGACTAAAATATTTTGCTTGGGTCAAAATGAAATTGCGGATTTACATTGCACTGTTTGATCGTCTATTCCTCAGGATCAGATTGACTTTGCAAGTGCTCTCCCTCACGTATAACACCGATGCACTATCCGAATTAAAGTTAGTCTCAGCCTCTGTGTACCACCAGGAGCACCCCAAACAAAAAGTTTTGATAGGACTGAAATTATTTTTTACCGAATAATAATATATGAGAATATGCTCCCACTTAGAGGATTACTCTAACATAGTTAGAGCAGTAATTAGGCATTAGAAAAAACAACAACATTCTCTCCAAATTCGCGGAATCGTCAGACAAAATTTGAGGAATAAAGAAACTTTTGGGAGGCCACATTGACCGCCCGTTACCTTCCATCGGGGCTCCTAAGTGACACAGCATTAGGGCACTTCGTCGTTGTCATCAGCAATCAACATGTTACCAGTGGCAAGTTACGAAATTTAGAAAGATGTAGGTACTTAACTTTTCTAACGTTTATATTAAAAGAATGCAATATAATTTTACCGTTAAGTTCATTAACACCGGTATTCTCCACTCCGGTTAAAACTTGGACCGAGGCTTAAACCTCGAAGCTGAGAAACTACTCTATTCTCCATCCCGGTTTGGCGTTAAACTCGGTCACGGAATCTTGACGGAACGCCCACTTCCAGAGCTCGGCTTGTAACCGGAACTTCGACGGTTTAAAACTAGATTTCCTTCCCATCATTCCTTTGTGAGCAAACAAAATGGACGACGGCCGTTTGGATTATTTTGAGCGATTTGCAAATGCTAGAAAGTATTGATAAAACATTCTTGATAGAAACAAAGATTAATTACAAAATTTAATCAGAATTAACATTCGTTATAGGTGTTATCAAAAAGTACGGCCGAAAACATTAATGCAATGCTCAACAGAATAGTGCGAAAAAAATCATTTTTTTTTAAATTTTTCATGTCACTGTAGCGCGGAAAAGTTGCGATTGGTAAGAAAATATTTTTTTTTCTTTTTTTTTTGAAAGCTGATTTATTTCTGCCGCACCGTTTTTTCGTATTTTAAACTTTCGCCTCAATTAACAACAAAAACGTTACAAAAGAATACTGCATGAAAAAATAACTATTTGGGGGGGGGGGGATTAGATGCCACTTTTGAGAGAATATCTTAGAACACTTTCGTCCATTACAAACTATCCTTTATCAAATAATTTCTGGAACACGAAAACTTACTATTTTTTTTAATGCAGCATTACTCCAATTTTAAAATGCTGGTCAAACAATTTTTAAACCGCTAATGGTTTTTTAAACAAATTCTTCCCTGAATTATAGTCATATAACGTCACAACGGAGCTTTAATAATTGCTAAAGTTTTGTTTCAAATTTGTGAAAAATGTGACAAAATAGCACTTACCATTATTTTTATGAGTTTGGGGAAAATGAAAAAATGGTCTGAAGCAAAATAATCAGGAGTGCTCAACTCGGCTGGGGAGGAGGGGGGGGGGGGTCGTGGCGCAGAATATGCTATGAAATTTTTCGGGGGGGGGGAGTGTTCAAGGAATAATTTCTTTTTTTAGAGGGGTCATCCAATTTGGGAGGTCTTTGTAGTGTTCGGGAGGGAGGGGTGTACCCTTGCTCTTAGGGAGGGGGGGGCACCCTTGGAAAAATCAATTACTTTTCATAAACAGTAGTACCTGTTGCAACTTTTTTACTCAGATCAATTATTGAAGTAGCAAGGTATCTTGTCCAATTTAGAGACCCGAAATACATAAATCATTCCAAGACAGAAAATGATAGAATGAAGCTGAATGTTCCACAAAATTTCAATGCGCAACACAATAATATCTAAATGAATTTAAAATTTTCTTTGTTTCAAATAATCTATACATATAATAAAATAAGATGTTTGTGTGTGTGTGTGTGTGGCGCGCATCTCGGGAAAACGGTAAGGCCTAGAAAGATGAAATTTGGTATACAGGTGTAGTTTTTGCTGAAGTTGTGCACCTCGGGCTTCGATTTTTGATATTTTAATTAGAAAAAAAGTTATTTAATGTTTTATGTGATTTTTAGCACTTTTTAGTACTTTTAACCTCACAGACCCCCGAACCAATCAAGCCAGACAAATATTTTTGGTACTATAGTGTCGGAAATTTAATTTTAAATATGATGAACAAAAAAATTTTGAAGATAGAGCAATTTTAGTATTTTTTATGAATTTTTGAAAAAACCTTTAATTTGCATGTTTTTCTGGGTTTTATTTCTTTCTAATATCATCCTGCGAGAAGTATCAAAGCCTCATTTCTGAAATTTAAGTTGGTAATAGTAAAAACATTTCGCCCTCTTCAGAAGAAAAAAGTTCTTAAAAATACGCAATAGTTTTTTTTTACAATTTTTTTAATGCTGAACACATCATGTCCTTTCACGCATCAGTCGAAAAAAGCGTTCTTCAATCTTTTATGCCTGTGACGTCACTACTTGGGTTTCGATTCGATATTTACGATGGAATCTTAATCGCAAGCAATGTTAATCTTTTTTTTTACTATAAGCTTACTTCTACATTTTCTGACGTGATGATCACGTGTTTTTTCGGCACCGCTTGCTTTTTTTCTTTCCTTTTTTTTTTGTTTTATTTAGGGATTGCATTTATTTCTTTTTCCACCCCCCCCCCCCAAGCTGGACCTTTCGCTGTATCTATATTACGTTACATTTCATAGTTGTGCGCATTAATTCAATAAAAACAGCGAGATTTTTTTTATCTTTGTCAAACACTACTTTTTGCACACTACGGGGAATTTGAGCTTTTTTTTTTTTTTTTTTTGCTCAACTTAAATAAAAAAAGCGGTTTTTTGAGTGTTCTTTGTTTTTATTAGGAAATGGGTGAGGAGGTCAAAATAAATAGAGATGGATAAGAAAATGTAGAGATAGATTGTAAAGGTAGATAGCCGCCGAAGGCGGCAATCTTGGCTTAAAAATGTGAATGGCACAAAAAAAAAGATAGAGATGGATTGATTAATACTGGTGCCAAATTTATTTAAACAACCGCCGAAGGCGGCAAACTTGAAGTAAAAACGTAAATGACAAGTTAGCCAAACAGCCGCTGTAGGTGGCTGCTTGCACATTGGATGTCAATGTCCCCCTCCCTCCTCCACATACACCATGACTTTGAAAAAAACAATGCTTTCACATAAAAGTGGAAGTGCCTTTGTTATTTTTCGACCAAATTTGCATGAAGAGTACGTCGTTTGTGTCTCCCCCTCCCCCTCCCTTTAAAAATATTCCAAACGACGAAAACTGGAGACAGATCTAGAAAATATTTTATTCAAATTACTAGCCGCCTGCGGCGACCAGCTGGTCCGCCTTTTTACGCCATTCGCCTTTTTACGCCAGGGGTGCCGCCTTCGGTGGCTGCTTAAATAAATTTCGTGGCGGTGTCAATCAATCTATATCTATCTATATCATTAATAATTTGAATAAAATATTTTCTAGATCTGTCTCCAGTTTCGTCGTTTGGAATATTTTTAAAGGAGGGGGAGGGGAGACACAAACGACGTACTCTTCATGCAAATTTGGTCGAAAAATAACAAAATGCACTTCCACTTTTATGTGAAAGCATTGTTTTTTCAAAGTCATGGTGTATGTGGGGGAGGGAGGGGGGACATTGACATCCAATGTGCAAGCAGCCACCTACAGCGGCTGTTTGGCTAACTTGTCATTTACGTTTTTACTTCAAGTTTGCCGCCTTCGGCGGTTGTTTAAATAAATTTGGCACCAGTATTAATCAATCCATCTCTATCTTTTTTTTGTGCCATTCACATTTTTAAGCCAAGATTGCCGCCTTCGGCGGCTATCTACCTTTACAATCTATCTCTACATTTTCTTATCCATCTCTATTTATTTTGACCTCCTCACCCATTTCCTAATAAAAACAAAGAACACTCAAAAAACCGCTTTTTTTTATTTAAGTTGAGCAAAAAAAAAAAAAAAAAAAAAAAAAGCTCAAATTCCCCGTAGTGTGCAAAAAGTAGCGTTTGACAAAGATAAAAAAAAATCTCGCTGTTTTTATTGAATTAATGCGCACAACTATGAAATGTAACGTAATATAGATACAGCGAAAGGTCCAGCTTGGGGGGGGGGGGGGATGGAAAAAGAAATAAATGCAATCCCTAAATAAAACAAAAAAAAAAAAAGGAAAGAAAAAAAGCAAGCGCTGCCGAAAAAAACACGTGATCATCACGTCAGAAAATGTAGAAGTAAGCTTATAGTAAAAAAAAAAAAGATTAACATTGCTTGCGATTAAGATTCCATCGTAAATATCGAATCGAAACCCAAGTAGTGACGTCACAGGCATAAAAGATTGAAGAACGCTTTTTTCGACTGATGCGTGAAAGGACATGATGTGTTCAGCATTAAAAAAATTGGTAAAAAAAAAAACTATTGCGTATTTTAAGAACTTTTTTCTTCTGAAGAGGGCGAAATGTTTTTTACTATTACCAACTTAAATTTCAGAAATGAGGCTTTTGATACTTCTCGCAGGATGATATTAGAAAGAAATAAAACCCAGAAAAACATGCAAATTAAAGGTTTTTTCAAAAATTCATAAAAAATACAAAAATTGCTCTATCTTCAAAATTTTTTTGTTCATCATATTTAAAATTAAATTTCCGACACTATAGTACCAAAAATATTTGTCTGGCTTGATTGGTTCGGGGTCTGTGAGGTTAAAAGTACTAAAAAGTGCTAAAAATCACATAAAACATTAAATAACTTTTTTTCTAATTAAAATATCAAAAATCGAAGCCTGAGGTGCACAACTTCAGCAAAAACTACACCTGTATACCAAATTTCATCTTTCTAGGCCTTACCGTTTTCCCGAGATGCGCGCCACACACACACACACAAACATCTTATTTTATTATATGTATAGATTAATGATATAGATAGATATAGATTGATTGACACCGCCACGAAATTTATTTAAGCAGCCACCGAAGGCGGCACCCCCTGGCGTAAAAAGGCGAATGGCGTAAAAAGGCGGACCAGCTGGTCGCCGCAGGCGGCTAGTCTATACATATAATAAAATAAGATGTTTGTGTGTGTGTGTGTGGCGCGCATCTCGGGAAACTCGGTAAGGCCTAGAAAGATGAAATTTGGTATACAGGTGTAGTTTTTGCTGAAGTTGTGCACCTCGGGCTTCGATTTTTGATATTTTAATTAGAAAAAAAGTTATTTAATGTTTTATGTGATTTTTAGCACTTTTTAGTACTTTTAACCTCACAGACCCCGAACCAATCAAGCCAGACAAATATTTTTGGTACTATAGTGTCGGAAATTTAATTTTAAATATGATGAACAAAAAAATTTTGAAGATAGAGCAATTTTAGTATTTTTTATGAATTTTTTGAAAAAACCTTTAATTTGCATGTTTTTCTGGGTTTTATTTCTTTCTAATATCATCCTGCGAGAAGTATCAAAGCCTCATTTCTGAAATTTAAGTTGGTAATAGTAAAAACATCTTCGCCCTCTTCAGAAGAAAAAAGTTCTTAAAAATACGCAATAGTTTTTTTTTACAATTTTTTTAATGCTGAACACATCATGTCCTTTCACGCATCAGTCGAAAAAAGCGTTCTTCAATCTTTTATGCCTGTGACGTCACTACTTGGGTTTCGATTCGATATTTACGATGGAATCTTAATCGCAAGCAATGTTAATCTTTTTTTTTACTATAAGCTTACTTCTACATTTTCTGACGTGATGATCACGTGTTTTTTCGGCACCGCTTGCTTTTTTTCTTTCCTTTTTTTTTTTGTTTTATTTAGGGATTGCATTTATTTCTTTTTCCATCCCCCCCCCAAGCTGGACCTTTCGCTGTATCTATATTACGTTACATTTCATAGTTGTGCGCATTAATTCAATAAAAACAGCGAGATTTTTTTTATCTTTGTCAAACACTACTTTTTGCACACTACGGGGAATTTGAGCTTTTTTTTTTTTTTTTTTGCTCAACTTAAATAAAAAAAAGCGGTTTTTTGAGTGTTCTTTGTTTTTATTAGGAAATGGGTGAGGAGGTCAAAATAAATAGAGATGGATAAGAAAATGTAGAGATAGATTGTAAAGGTAGATAGCCGCCGAAGGCGGCAATCTTGGCTTAAAAATGTGAATGGCACAAAAAAAAGATAGAGATGGATTGATTAATACTGGTGCCAAATTTATTTAAACAACCGCCGAAGGCGGCAAACTTGAAGTAAAAACGTAAATGACAAGTTAGCCAAACAGCCGCTGTAGGTGGCTGCTTGCACATTGGATGTCAATGTCCCCCTCCCTCCTCCACATACACCATGACTTTGAAAAAACAATGCTTTCACATAAAAGTGGAAGTGCCTTTGTTATTTTTTCGACCAAATTTGCATGAAGAGTACGTCGTTTGTGTCTCCCCTCCCCCTCCTTTAAAAATATTCCAAACGACGAAACTGGAGACAGATTCTAGAAAATATTTTATTCAAATTACTAGCCGCCTGCGGCGACCAGCTGGTCCGCCTTTTTACGCCATTCGCCTTTTTACGCCAGGGGTGCCGCCTTCGGTGGCTGCTTAAATAAATTTCGTGGCTGGTGTCATATCAATCTATATCTATCTATATCATTAATAATTTGAATAAAATATTTTCTAGATCTGTCTCCAGTTTCGTCGTTTGGAATATTTTTAAAGGAGGGGGAGGGGGAGACACAAACGACGTACTCTTCATGCAAATTTGGTCGAAAAATAACAAAATGCACTTCCACTTTTATGTGAAAGCATTGTTTTTTCAAAGTCATGGTGTATGTGGGGGAGGGAGGGGGACATTGACATCCAATGTGCAAGCAGCCACCTACAGCGGCTGTTTGGCTAACTTGTCATTTACGTTTTTACTTCAAGTTTGCCGCCTTCGGCGGTTGTTTAAATAAATTTGGCACCAGTATTAATCAATCCATCTCTATCTTTTTTTTGTGCCATTCACATTTTTAAGCCAAGATTGCCGCCTTCGGCGGCTATCTACCTTTACAATCTATCTCTACATTTTCTTATCCATCTCTATTTATTTTGACCTCCTCACCCATTTCCTAATAAAAACAAAGAACACTCAAAAAACCGCTTTTTTTTATTTAAGTTGAGAAAAAAAAAAAAAAAAAAAAAGCTCAAATTCCCCGTAGTGTGCAAAAAGTAGCGTTTGACAAAGATAAAAAAAATCTCGCTGTTTTTATTGAATTAATGCGCACAACTATGAAATGTAACGTAATATAGATACAGCGAAAGGTCCAGCTTGGGGGGGGGGGATGGAAAAAGAAATAAATGCAATCCCTAAATAAAACAAAAAAAAAAAAAGGAAAGAAAAAAAGCAAGCGCTGCCGAAAAAACACGTGATCATCACGTCAGAAAATGTAGAAGTAAGCTTATAGTAAAAAAAAAAGATTAACATTGCTTGCGATTAAGATTCCATCGTAAATATCGAATCGAAACCCAAGTAGTGACGTCACAGGCATAAAAGATTGAAGAACGCTTTTTTCGACTGATGCGTGAAAGGACATGATGTGTTCAGCATTAAAAAAATTGTAAAAAAAAAAACTATTGCGTATTTTTAAGAACTTTTTTCTTCTGAAGAGGGCGAAATGTTTTTACTATTACCAACTTAAATTTCAGAAATGAGGCTTTGATACTTCTCGCAGGATGATATTAGAAAGAAATAAAACCCAGAAAAACATGCAAATTAAAGGTTTTTTCAAAAATTCATAAAAAATACAAAAATTGCTCTATCTTCAAAATTTTTTTGTTCATCATATTTAAAATTAAATTTCCGACACTATAGTACCAAAAATATTTGTCTGGCTTGATTGGTTCGGGGTCTGTGAGGTTAAAAGTACTAAAAAGTGCTAAAAATCACATAAAACATTAAATAACTTTTTTTCTAATTAAAATATCAAAAATCGAAGCCCGAGGTGCACAACTTCAGCAAAAACTACACCTGTATACCAAATTTCATCTTTCTAGGCCTTACCGTTTTCCCGAGATGCGCGCCACACACACACACACAAACATCTTATTTTATTATATGTATAGATTAATGATATAGATAGATATAGATTGATTGACACCGCCACGAAATTTATTTAAGCAGCCACCGTAGGCGGCACCCCTGGCGTAAAAAGGCGAATGGCGTAAAAAGGCGGACCAGCTGGTCGCCGCAGGCGGCTAGTTATAAATAAAACGGTTCAGGAGATTTGTAATTGCAGAAGAAATTACTATTACTAGCTTCATGAACACATTAATGTGGAAAAATATTCTCAATGGATGAAATAACATTTGATTTTATGCTAGGGAATGTAAATATAAAAGCAATTAGAATGTGACTTTATTTTTGCGTACAAACACGCATATAATTACAAGATAGGGGAAGAGAAAGAGCTTTGAAAAACAAGTGATTGTAAAAATTAAGGTGTGAATGTTAAACAAGGAATTTTTACATGGGCGTCCATATGCAAAATTTTAAGGGGAGGGGGGGGGGGCTCAGATATTTTCCACATGTTTTAGAAGGACATTTTCCCGTGGAAACCGATTTCAGTACAGATTAGAGTGAATAAAATTTGACATTTTTACTTATTCAATAATGGCTGGAAAAGAAATGTTTTTACATTTTAGCAAAGAAAAAAATACTAAAGCAAGGAAGTTCTAATTTCTAAGGGGGGGGGGGGGCTTGAGTCCCCACTTGCCCTTTCCCCATATGGGTGCCCTTGAATTTTTGGATGATAAAAATATAAAATTATTTTTTCAACTTTTAAAAAGGACTGTATTGCTGAAAAAATAAGTTCTTCACATGGAAAACTAATGCAGGGCAAAATGCAGTTTATGAATTTGTCCTGTGCCGTTTATATTAATAAGTTTATGGATTTTAAAGACAATAAATGTTAACAAATGTTTCACGAAATGGAACAGATGGAGGGGGGAGGGGATCGGGTTCTAAAGCCAATACATTGTAAAAAGTTTTTAATATTATTGTAAATTATTTTTCTTTTCTATGTTTTAAATTCTTTTCTTTCTTTCTTTCAAATGCATACACAATATAGTAGAAGATATTAAGCTTCTATCTATATTATTCAAAAATGTTTACCTCACACACAAGAAAAAAAAAACATTTATGACTGACAGATTTTCAATATTAGAAAGAGACTAATATATTAATCAGTAGCGTGTCTAGAGGGGGGGGGGGCGGGACAACGGTCTGCCCCGGAATTGCACCCAAAGTGTATTTCAAAGTTAATAAAATAAAAAAATCTTAATTCTCTGAAGTTTTTCCCGATTTTTTCTTAAATCATATTTAATCCATTAAATGCCAACGAAAACAAAGCACAATATTGCGCTTGGACGGGGCACGTTACATATGCGTCTAGGGAAAATTTCACATAGAATTTATTCGTAATTAAACTCGTTTTTCAATATTCGTAATTAAACTCGTTTTTTAATTGCAATTATAGTTATAACGCCAAAATAAAAATAAGTTGCTGTTTCTAAAAAATAGCACGAACTTAATATTTACATAAAACATCTTTTTGAAAGAGGGGGGAGGGGGTGGAATTCGTAAATTACCGCCCGGCCCAGATGAAACCCTTGCCAAGAACGTGACTATATTATTGAATTAGTTTTTATTTCATCTTGATTAATAACAATACGAATAAAAAAACATTTAATTAATAACAAGATGAAAAAACTTTTTAAGTTTCTTTCCAGAAACATTAAAAAAAATGCATTGATGTTTTTAAATTTCAAATTGAGTCTAATAAAAAAAAATTGCATGAACTATAGATCCATTTTGCTACTCCCAATTCTTATTATATGTCAATCATTCTTCAGCGCGCGAATTTACTACCACGTGGAATGCAGTCAGGTAGAAAATGTCACGTGAGTCACTCTACCCAATGGTAACAGCCGTTTCATTTCTACTTCAGTTAAAACTCGGCTCCCCTAAATTGTGCGAGACGAGAACGAATAACGAGAGGTGACACAGTATTTAAAAAGAAGCACTACTTGTAAAATTTAAAAGCTTCTGTTTGTTAACGTATTGACATTAAAAAACTACTAATACAATTAAAAGAACTACTGAGACTGGTGACAAAAAGAGAGAGAGAGAGAGACAGACAGACAGAGAGCATTCAGTTCATTTGCTTTTAAAGACAGAACAATTTGTTTTGCCAAATGCTCTGTGAACAAATCTTCTAACATTTAACTTGCTTATACAAATTCAAACAAAAAAGAAAATAAATCTGAGAGCCTCCACTTTTTACTAAATAAAGAATTCTTCTTATTTAAACGAAAAATTTCCAATTGATCTCATTTGCTGTTGAATAAAGACGCATATATTTCAGTCGTATGAATTGAAAAATGAGCTAAGATATTGAAATTAAATTAATAGTTAAAATTGTAATGCAAAATCTTTAAACGTTTTTTTCTTTTTATAACAATTTGCATTCAAAAGTAGTTTTACCACGTTTACTCAGCTCTGTTTGAATAAAATGTTTTACGTTCTTTACCTTTAAATTCAATTCCTGTAACTCGAGGAGCATTTTTAAATTTGATATGCAAATGAAAATAATTTTGTAACTCATGTTAAACATTTGATGTTTTGAAACTGAAGCTTCGGAACGGCTTGATTATTTATCATCCAATGCAACTTTGATATGAATAATGCATGAGTTTAAAATTTGTTATTATTTGTTGAAGTTTAGTTAGAAATATAATTGATGTTTACTCAGCATTGAAAGAATTTTCAAACATCATCAGCACTACCTTTCACATTTTTTTTTTCGGAATAAAGATGCATTCAATAATGCATTTTTTCACATGCATCAAATTTAACTCGATCTTTTTGAATGCAGTCTCTGTGTTAGCATTATAATTTTTTTTTCTTTCCTTGTTGAAATTTCAGGATTTTTAAAGACTTCAAAACTGGTAATGATTTTGCAACTGTAACACGTATTGAAATATTTCTGTGATGATTATACCACAAAAAAAAAAGCTCCCAAAACATGTTTTTTTTTTACAATACAGAGTGATTCAAGAACAAAGGTGAGGTTATTCCAAGTGTAGGGATATGGTTTTTTAGAGTAAACAAAATCGAAATTTTTTACAAACCCAAAATTATGTTCGATTTACGAAACCAGAACCATATCACACCAGCAGCTTCTGCTATAAGCTAAATTTCTCACCAATTTCCTATGTTAATTTGCTCGCTCATGTTATGGTAGTTTTCTCGTCCACGTTATTGTAATTTACTCGTCCGTGTTGTGATAATTTGCTCGGTAAATTGTTCTTAAAATTTAATAGAAAAAGAACAAAATGGAATTTTTGAGAAACCGCTTCGACGTGCACACCTCTATAATACAAACTAATTTCTTATCAAATTTCATGAATATCGGCTGAACGGTCTAAGCACTATGCATGTAAAAGATACCCAGACATCTAGACATCCAGACATAGATCCAGACTTTCAACTTTATTATTAGTAAGGAAAATAGGTTGAGAAGGAAGACAAAATGCCTGCCGTGTTTATGAGTTTAGCGACATTTAGGCGATATGAATATTTAGCCCCCAACTCCCCAACTTAAAAAAAATTAAATGATTCTATGACGACACAATAGCGGTAAAATTGTAGCAAACCATTCGAAATTTACCATCCAGAACATTTGTTTTTTCTTTTATAATTTATTTCAATTGAAATTGGGTGTAAATACCCCGGGTGAAACATTTAAATTCTTAATTTATCGTGTTCTGATAGAAGTCTGATGATGTTTATTTGAATTAAAATAAATGGCGTACGCAGTTTTCATGATTAATACTTAAGACATTTAGAATCGGGTAAACTGAAAAAAAAAGAACTCATAATATATTTTCGTTATGTGCTTCAAATAGAATATATTGAAGTGGTAAAAATGCGTTATAAGAGTAAACTATTCTTTTTTGTAATTTTATATAGCTCTAAACTTTCTGAATTTTAACTACTGCTTGACTTATTAATTTTTCATGGTTTTGGAGAAACATAGTTTTTGAAGAGGCATCTGTCAATAGCCCCAAACTCTTAAGTGAATTTTCTCCAGAAAGTATTTTCAGTAAGAAGATTAAATGAAGGAAATGAGTGCTGAAAAATTTCCTTTTCCCTTATGTCAGAAAAAAAATCTTCCTTGCTAGTTTACACTTTTCATTCGCATTAGTGGAACATTTTTTAAACTTCAACTTTTCCGTCAGCTTTGTTTTATCTTCTTCTCATGCTGAACAACAAATCAGACTTGAGTTTTTATTCTATTCTCTCGTTTTAACTTTAACTTTTTTTTTTTGCTTTTTTCGTTAAAAAGTTTGGATTTATATTCCAAATTCTTTGCATTTGAGTATAATTTTCCCTTTTTTACCGAAGAAATTTGACGCATTCAATTCAGGTGTAAGAGTACGAAGAACTGCGTTCTATAAAATATTATTGTGTTTTGAAAAATTCTTTCAGAGGCACTTTTATGAAAAAGTAAGAACAAAGATAATGTGCTCAAACGAGCGCTAATAGTAGCACTATAATAGCTATTATATTGAGTCAAAAATGTTTTTTCTTCTTTTGATCTAGATATTAATTTAGTAAGAAATGTTTAGATCTTCGAGGTCTGTTTCTATAAATAAATCCAATAAAAGTAAGGTAAGTGTAAAATTTACGTGCTCAATTTGAATGACGGAATATCAAAATTTTATTCACAGAAGTGTCTTCTGCCATAAAGTATAGTTTTCTGCTTATCTTTGTACTGTGGAAGACGGTGAATCGATTATTTATCTCATTACGTTGGTACTTGAAACATACTCACAATACTGTTACTCAGTACAACTTAAAGGAACACAAAATTAAATAAAATGCAAGAGAGAAGCACACGGTTGCTGGGGTACACTGCCGTATGCAGGTAAAGGGCAGTAACTGCAAATTTTTCACTTTTCATTTTTTTTTTTTTTTTTTTTGCATTTTTGTCGTCTATTGTACGTTATCTTTATTGTATAAGCTCGCTTTTTTGGTTTCCGCCGAAAAAAAGACGCGAAAAAGACGTCTAATTCCGACATTTCCCTATTGTTAGTACTGAACATACCACACATTTCTTCAAATATTTCGAAAACTAATTTCTGCAGATACTGTCGTTTACCTGCACACGGCAGTACACTGTAAAAACGATTCAGAAACGTTCCTGGAAAATAATAGGCAGCTGATATGCCTAGTTTTTGCCAGTAACATATCTCGCAAAAATCAGGAACGTTTTCCGCTAAAATTCAGTAACCTTCCTGAATAATTTAGATATCTTCCCGTTTAAGGTCAGTCGTGTCTCTGGAACTTCAGAGTAATCTCAGGTAGGGATAACATTACAGCTTGGCACCTTCCTGATTTATCAAGACAGTTCCATAAGAGGTATTGCTAACACGGCCAAAGCAAAGCCACAATTGCAAGTACCAGGAATTTTTCTCACCTGTAATTCTTGCAAAGCTTCGTAGTCCATACTTATTTGCTCCCTTTCACTGTAAAAAAATTCCGAAACGTTACTATTTATTTAAGTGGAACGTCTCGGGATTTCACACGTTTTCACCTATTTCCTCGTAAAATCAAGTATCTTCACAAAAAAGTTTCCTGAATCGCTACAAGTTGCACGCGTGCAGACTTTTCACTGTTGTGGAAAACATTTTTAGCAACCAGTTTAAAGATTGAATGAGCGTGTTTATTAAGTGTATCGGCCTAAAATTGCTTAAGGCCTGTCCAGGTTGACTAAGCGCTTAATGATGAGCGAAAAAGTCAATGGATAGCTACAGCTTTGCAAGGCAGGGAACTGCAGGCAAGAGATATGGTTGGTTTCTTCTTGCATAGCTTTGGCCGTGGTCACTCTGATTTCTATGGAGCCTTCTTGGTAAATTCGGAAGGTTCTAATCAATAACATTAAGCCTACTTAATTTTTCAAGAACGTTCTAGAGACATGACTGGCTTTAAGAGGGGAGATTTCGCATTTCTTCAGAAAGTTTCAAGGTTAATTTCAGAAAGGTTACTGACTTTTAGCGGAAAACGTTCCTGATTTTTCCAAGATATTTAATTGGAAGAAATTGGGCACATCAGCTGTCTATTATTTTCCAGGAACGTTTCTGAATCGTTTTTAGAGTGTTGGATGTTTAATAAGCATGGACGAGCCGTAATCGGCCTGAAGCCGATACACTTTATAAATACTCTCAGTTAATCTTTAAACTGGGAGCTAAAATTATTTTTTTACATCAGAGAGAAGTCAGCATCGTGCAACTTGTAGCAATTCAGGAAACTTTTTGACAATGATACTGGATATTTCCAGGAAGTGGATAAAAACAGTTAAAATCCCGAAACGTTACACGGAAATACTCAGTAACGTTTCGGAATTTTTTTCAGTATACACACAATTTATTGAACTTATGAACCTCTAAAATTTCTAATGTTGTGCAATAAATTTCAAATGATAGATTTTTTTTAGTGTATTTTACTAGACACAAAAATGAAATTTTTAGTTTGTGAGAATTTATGGAACCTGGTTGAAAGTTTTAAATCGTTGAAAAGTTACAGTCGCATTTGATCCACGCTGCATGTTTTGTACGTTGGTTGGCGTCTTTAATATCCGCGTTTTTCGAGAATTCGATAATTAAGCTCTTGGTTTCCGATATTCATTGAAAGAAATTTTATCCACAGCATCGCCAAAGACTGAAAAGTGTGTTCTTATTCATTTACGTCAAAAGACGTGGCGACCGTTGATTAAAATTGCTAAAAATTTCCGATATCAACACTCTCCCATGGCACCAACCTTGGGCCATCTTTCGGAATGGGTCAAGAAATGGTGAACTTTAGGAAAATCACTAGAACTTTTTAGGATTCCTTTGTGACAATTTCTTCTCTTGAAATCGAAAGTCTATGCTCACTAATTCAGGACAGTGAAAGCAAATAAGGAGCAAAAGTTAAAACGTTATCAAGCACATCACAAAGAAGAAAGTATGTAAAAATACATGAAATACACCAGTCAATTCCAGCCAAGGACTGCAGTTTCATGATTATTAGCACTCATCAGCCCGGCATAGGAGTGACTGAGCTGGAGGCGGAAACCTCTTAAGGAAGCCAAGAGTACCAAACAAACCGGTAGCTAATACAAGAATTAGCACTGACCAGACGAGTGACTGAAGCAATGGTTCGTTTCAACTCGAAGATTGAACGTGGTCGAAGGGTGGTAACTTACTGAATATGTAAAAAGACTATTGAAAATATCACCAAGCAAAAGAAGCATACCTAAGCAAGGCATAGAGTAATATGAAATGTATGAATGTATCTTTTTTCATGCGTAAACTTGCAGAATAATTCAACCGTTTTTTTCAAGAACTCAACAAGCAAGATCTTTAAAGTTTCAAAAAAAAAATTAACTTCCGTATTAATAATTTTCTATGGAGATTACATTTTTTTAAACTAAAAGGAATACATATTTAAGTACCTTTCTTTCAATAAACAATGTTGTAATCAACATTGAGTAATTTAATACGATGATATAGATGTTTTCTTAAAATTAGCAATTTTGTCGCTTGACTGGATTTTGAAATAAACGATTTAATTGTATGTTTGTAACTTAGAGAATGCTTTTTGAGGAGGAGGGGGAGGGGGAGCATTTTCTACTTAAAAAAAGAACCAGTTTTAGTGCAATATGTTTTTGCTTAAAAGTTGTACTTATGTTCAAAGGAAAAAAGATCATTTTTTACAATTTTAACTTTGTACTTTATTTTATTTACTAAGAAGTTTTGTATTTGTTAAAAACTTTTCGGTTTAATAATTTCATTTACATTACAAATTTAATAGTTGAAGCAAAGTTTAATTGACAATATTGTGAACGCTACGCCTCATAATTCTAACCTCACCATTATAGCGCTGTCAGATTAGTTTGCCTCAAATATAGCTTCGAAATAAGTAATAATAAACAAACACATCGATTAATATTTAACTCCAAAAAAATAATTATACCTTTTCTACTACAAGAATAATATTTCTGCGGCATTATTAGAAATCGTAGAGCCTTTTTCTGGCACATTTCTTCTGTCTTCAACAGCAGCTGTGTAAGAAATACTAAATCATCTAGAAAGACATTTACCAAAAGTTACCAAACCATTGCTTGAAAGCTGTAACTGGTATTTTTGATAACATAAATTATATTTCTCAGAAATTTTCTTGTTTTAGTAGTCTGTGATTACATATAAAATTCATAATATACATAACTCAATACACTTTTTTCGTGCAAGTAGTGTTTTGGAAAACTTCAACTTAATCATTTAGAATGTGCATTACAACATATTTTTTTTGTCACTTTGTTAATATGCTTATCTTTTGAAAAAAATAAATAAATAAAATATAAGAACAAAAGTCCTGCGGAAAAAAAGTCCCTACCTTGTGAAAAACTACTGAAAAGTATGTGTGGTTGAAAGATGAATTCCATCATAAAATCCGTTAGTAGTTTTATTTTACAGTTCCTTCAGTTTCCTATGTATAAGGAAAAAAATTGTACTTTAAATGCAAAACTTAAAGTCTGCACTGTAAAAAACTTACGAAACGTTACTATGAATTTTCATGGAACGTTTCTTGATTTCACAGGTTTTCCTCTATTTTCTGTGAAAATTAAGTATATGTGTCATAATGTTTCCTGAATTGCTACAAATTGCACAAATGCATACTCACGGCTGTGAAAATTATTTTTAGCTACCAGTTTAAACATTAATTAAGTGTATTTATTAAGTGTATCGGCTTCAATGAATTACGGCTCATCCAGATTGACTAAGCTACCAATGAGAGCAAATAAGACTCTGGATTCCGCAGTTTTGCAAGAATTGCAATCAAGTGAGATGCTTGATACTGACTTGCAATTCAGTCTTAGCGTTGGCCCTTGTTGCAAGGCAAGTTGGAGCTTTCTTAGTAAATCAGGAAGGTGCCAAGAAATCTACTTAAGTTTTCTCTGAAGTTTCCAGAAACATGAGTTGCATGAACCGAGGAGATTTCTGTGAAGGATGATTCAAAGATAATTTCAGAAAAGTTATTGACTTGGGAAAACATTCCAGTTTTTTGATAGATATGTTACTGGCAGAAACGGGGCACATCAGCTGCCTATTATATTCCAGAAACGTTTTTGAATTTTTTTCAGTGAGAGATTTCTTACCATGCTTGAAAACTCCCTGAAAAAAGCAAAAGTAGAACTTCAGAAAATAACCGATAATAATAATATTACTTTAAAAAATAAAAATAGGAATAGAAAAAGAAAAAAGAAAAAAAAAAAAACCTCCACGAGATAGGTTTTAGAATAAAACATAAACAATGCTACTGTATTCGGATTCTGATTTTGAGTCTTAATTTATGTTTTTGGACTTTTTTTAGGATGCCCGAAGGCGAAAGAGCTAAAGACAGAAGAAGCAGATACTAGCTGTACAAAAGAAATATTTTAAGATGTACAATGTCCAATTTATTTTCTTTTTTGTTGCAACTTAAAAATTATGATTAATTGGTAACAATTTTGAAAATTGATTTTCTAATGTGTGCTTCACATGACTTCCTTGTACAACAGTTTAGTGATAAAAGTGCCTTGGAGAAAGCAAGGAAGCACTTTAAATATTTTCACCCCTCGTTCGTCACAAACCGACGATCTCTAACTATGACCAAAAGCGCCAAATTAAAACCAATTTCACAAATAACTTTTTCTCCAAATTTGTTGCCGACTTGGCGGCCAAAAGCTTGGTTATATAAACCAAACGTTCGTCAAATTATAACATCATTTGAGTTTGCATTTATATTAACATTGGTTTATCCCCAAAAAAGGTATAAAGACCCCTTTTGGAACATCTAAACGCAACCAAAAAGAGAGGTGCATTACCAGACCCCTCTACGGGTCTAAGCACCAACTTTCAACTTTCTGGGACATATCATTTTTGACTTATGCGAGATACCTTCGCACATACACACATACGCATATACATACGTATATACAGACGTCACGAGAAAACTCGCGGTAACTCACACGGATGGTGAGAATGGATAATTCGGGAGTCCATTCGTTCTTGGGCATATATGCACGTGTCGTAGGGTGGAAAACCCCACTCAACATTAATTCGGGGATGAGTAAAATAGAAAATTAGGCCGAAATTTGAGGAGTTTTTTTTTTTGCTAATTCAGTGTTTCCTTTATTTTTAAAATTAAGTAAAAATGAATATCATGAGGTACTAAGGAAGTTACAAAGCAATGCGTAATAGAACCAAAAAAGTAATAACAATAAATATAAATTCACGCTTTCACATTGTAAGAAATTTTTTAAAAGTTTAATTGGGATTTAATGTGCTTAAAGTTTTTTTTTTTTTTTTTTTTTTTTTCAGACAACTGCCCAGATTCGAACTTGCACCCCACTTATTATCAGAATAACGCGCTATTCATCCGCACCACTGAGTCTTCCTTGCTGGATGCTGTTCACTAAAGTCAAGCATGACATTTATTTCACTAATTTAATGAAAAAATAGAAAAAAAGGTTTACATTTATATTTAAAAAAGATGATGATGAGGTATTAAGAAAGTAACAAAGCAAAGCGTGGTAAAGCAAATACTACTACTACTAATAATAATAATAACAATAATAAATTAAAATTTTTTTCTTCTACTTTGTAAGAAATTTTTAAAAAGCTCAATTGGGATTTAACTGCTAAAATTAATTTTTGGTTTTCTCAGTTCCGTCCGGGTTCGAACACGTGCCCTACTTATTATCAGCACAGCACGCTGTACTTTCGCGCCACTGGGTCTTCGTTTTTGGATGCTGTTTAATAAAGTCAAGTATGATATTCAATTAATTCACTAATTTAATGAAAACACAGAAAATACAATGTTTATATTTGCAGTAAACTCCCGATTATCCGCAGAATAGGGTGACACGGGGACCGCAGATAAGGCACTTAAACAGGAGATCAATGTCCTTTTCCCCCCTCGACTTTAAAGAAATAATTCATTCACATAAAAGTACACGTGTTTTTTGTTATTTTTGCGACAAAAAGTGCATTGGTCGTATATCTTTCGCCCCCCCCCCGGCCCCCTTCCCTCATTTCGGGATTGCATGCATAGAAAGGGGAATGGCGTAAAAAGATTTTATATTATGGACATTTTCAGAATCCATGTATTTATATTTTTCATAAACTCCTAAATTCAATGTGGGAGTCACCTGAGCAGGGGGGGGGGGACACCCAACTCTACCCCTTGTAGTGTCGCTTATGTTAAATGGAGAAATTTTAAAGCCTCGAATTTCTTTGACAAAGCCACTGAAATTAATCTTGATTCATTGATATAATTAGCTTCATTAATTACGAAGAAAGATCTTCATCTCTTCTTCAATTTTATTAAGAGTAATTTCCTTAACCATTTATCTTTTCCGTTGGAAACTCGAAGATAGTTATTCGAACACTTTCGAGATTTCTGAATTGTTCCTTTATTTTTTAGAGCGTACTGTAGCACAAAAAGATTTTTAGTTATCTCTAGTTTAGACAAATGACTAATTAATGATTGGAAGGAATATGAACCTTTTTACCCTTCAGTTAACAATTAGTACTTCTCTTTTTTGGAAATTTAAAATATCTCTCTCATTTATTTGTTTATTTATTTATTTATATCATTACTGGTGATTTTAGGCAGTCTTTAGGTAAAATGCAATTACGTTCTCGAAAACAAAAAAACAAACAAACTATAGTTTGGAATGGTATTAGAGAAAATTAAAGTATTTGTAATTATAACCAATCACGTTAACTCTTTTTATTTCTTAATGTACCTTTAGTCCACAATATTCATGCAAATAATTCCAAAACGTTTCTAAAACAATCTTGTTGTTGAAGCTAAGAAAAACAAAAACAAATACCTTGCTTTTTAGCAATTACTGGCAAAATCAGCAGGCGTAGTGCACATAGTATCCAGTCACCACTACTACAGTGCCTGTAGATCCGATTGTTTCGACGCATAATCTACTTGAGTTCAGTTTGGTTAGGTTTATACAGAGTGTTCCGCTTTAACCTGCAAAACCTTTATTTTTGCAACTGTTAATCCTAGATATATACTTCCAATTGCAAAAATGTTCAAAATCAAATGCAGAATTAAGATATTGAAAGTTTGAAGCAAAAACAAAAATGAGTCAAAAATGTAAAATTTAACTTTTTATACGGGCCCTAGGTCCCCCAAATAATATTTAGATAAATAATCTCCATTGAAAACTATTACTGGCATAAAAAACTTGACATTTGTGCGACAAAAACTGAAGGAGATATTTCAGTTTAAAGTTCTAAGGGATCATACAAAAGATGAGATTGGAACTCATCGCTATTTCAGAAAAATGACAGGTCGTCAATTTCTTGACCCATTTTTATTTTTACATCAAACTTCCAATATCTTAACTCTGCATCTGATTTTGAACATTTTTGCAATTGGAAGTATACATCAAGGTTTAACGATTGCGAAAATAAAGGTCTTGCAAGTTAAAACGGAAAACCCTGTATAACCTCAGGTCTGTCGGATGGGTTCCTCTTAAATCAGCTCATTTAGTTCCCTGAGTGCTGTGGCGGAAAATATGCTGATTGAGCATTTTTACAGAGGGATTGTACTTTTTCTGACAGTTGAAACTATTAGTTGAAGGGCTCAGGGCAGGAATGTGACTAACCACAAGGAGTGACTTTTCGATCAAAATTTTTGTTTCTCATAACTAAAATTGAAATAAACATGACAACGGATTACATCATTTGCAGAAAAACATATCTGGTTATAGTATTGCAGAATATAGAATGTATAGTACCTTTGAAAAATTCTACAGATATTTTGCCTATTGAAAAATTCACACCATGTGGCACATCACATATTCTTGCCCCGATCCCTTCAAATCAATCAGACTTACGCCGTCACTTAGTAAATTTCTAATACAAAAGCAGTAGCAACCACTAACGAGCAAAAGATATCATTAGAAACTATCATTGAGGTGGTAGTGCACTTCTACTTTCAGGCGGTTTTATCATAGTTCTTTAAAAGAAATTTTTATCTCTGGAACAAAACCATGATAATATCTATCTAATAAAGCAGAAATCTAAATCAACAAGTACAAATCTTCATGGCTAAAGCTTGACCACGGAGAGATTGCAGTGGACTTTAAAGCGGACACATAATTTGTATCATTTGTACTTGGTAGAATCAGCCAGAAAACACCGAGTAGTAAGATGCGCATTCTTGCTGATCGTATGCATTTCAAAATAACAACAAACAACCTATTACAAATTATGCAAATGATGCTTCGGCTTCAAGGTCATCCGCCATCTCTCCGTGGTCAAACTTTTCGACGGAAACATAATTTGTCTTCACTAAATTCGTTAAGGAAGTCCGTGGGAAGAAGATTTCGACCAGAATATAATTTCCTATATTTGATATCAAAAGTGGTTATGATTTCAAATATAGGAAATTATATTCTGATCGAAATTCTTTTGAGCACATATAAAATATACATGAATGAAGAACAGCAGACTGTAATATATTTCTGTGAAATTAATTTAAAAATTCTGTTCAGAAGCTGCATATTTCGTTTTAAATTTCTCATGAGAAAATTTCATGCTCATCCTGTCTAGACTATTGCAGCATATGTAAAAACTTTCTACATTCTTTTACATAAAAACTATATACGGCTCAACTTCTTATCCTATATAAAGACTATCGTTTTTTATTAACACAATCCGTTTTATTATATATATATATATATATATATATATATATATATATATATATATATATATATATATATATATATATATATATATATATATATATATATATATATATATATATATATATATATATATATATATATATATATATATATATATATATATATATATATGTATATATATATATATATATATATATATATATATATATATATATATATATATATATATATATATATATATCTGTGTGTGTGTATATATAATTTATCCCCTTTCTGGCATTAGAACTTGAGAAACCATATAAATCACTACCGAACATTCTATTTGCTCATTAAGCCTAATTACGTGTCGCATCACAAACAATTAATCTCTCTGATAAGAAAATAGCGAAATGGACACTGTTTTATAGCTTTCGGATCTATCGCTGCTCTTTTTGGAGGGTATTAATGCAAAAGAAAGTACTTAAAGCAAAGTAATTACTTCAGACACTTCAGTAACTAGATGCCAGGATAAAAATTTGATTTCTTTAGAGGAATACGTGTCGAATTTAAATAAGATATACATTATACGTGAGGCAGTAAATTTTGTTTCCTTGTTAGTACTGTTACTCATAAACTATTGCATGAACTTAAACAAAATGCTCTATATGAGATATTTTTCCGTAAGTCTAGAATACGAATTGTGGTCCAAATGCATTAATGCAGTTAGATAATTTTAAAGCAAAACAATTTTTTTATCTACTTACAACATTATATTTTTTTTGCATTCGTATTTTCTTAACTATAAACTACGATAGCATTATTTTTTTAATCAAATCAAATACTAATTCCCAGAAAGTACTATCTCCTTTTGTGTTTTTTTTAGTGTTTTCTCTAAAAGTTATTACGGGCAAATAAGTTGAAAACATTTCTCACAGACAAACCATTTTAACTCAAATTAAAAAGTATAATTGCATATGTATGTTAAAACATAAATATGCAGTAAATTTTTTAATTCATATAAATTACGTACCGATTTGTATGCGTTACCATAACGGTTATGCGAACTAATTTTGGACTACATGCTTCTACAGCAAAAGCAAATTCAAAAAGCCAGTTGCAAAAATAAGGGAAAAAGTGCCATCCTTACATAACGAAAAGCAACCTCGGTTCATGCTCCTTCCTTTCAACTTGTTCTTTCTTCAATTCCCTTCAACTTGCTCAGATTTCCTGGGGAATAGTTTATTCTACTATGTCTAACTAATTTATTGCATGTTATGCTTCATTTACTAAGCAGATCTACGTATTGCGTCCTTTTTGAGCAATCACGATTGCTTATTGTTCTCATTTGACTGTTTTTGGCGTGCTATGATTTTATTTTCCCACCAGCACCCTCTGCAGCATCACCGTCGACCGGCCGCATCTCGATGCTGCTCCTCTTGCGAAAACAGTATCCAGGTTGCGTCCATATCCTACACACACACACACGCATACATACACACACCTACAAACTCACACACCTACACACACACACACACCTACACATACACACACATACACACACTCCTACACACACATACACACACTCATGCCTGTACTTAGACACAAATACACATGCCTACACACACACACGAACGCCTACATGCACACGCGCGTACATGCACAGCGCTGCATACACAACACGCACAGCGCTGCATACACAACACGCACAGCGCTGCATACACAACACGCACAGCGCTGCATACACAACACGCACACACATGCATACATACACTCACACACACACACACACGCACCCACACACATGCGTCTACACAAACACACACGCGCATACATACACACAAACGCTCGTGATTGCGAAAAACGTAATTTGAATTCAAGATGCCAAAAATTCAAATTAATATATTTTTTTTTAAACTTTTGATTATTAAATCTATTTTTTTAATCAAAGAGGCAAAACTGGTACTTCTTTTTCCAAATTAACTTCACACACAAATTTTAACCAAATATGTCGAACCGAAAGGGATGATAGAAGAGCCCGAGTGAATTTTAGAACCGCACAGGGCTTTTTTCTATCCTTAATACTTTCTAGTTATGGTGGATAGAAGGCAAATGAATCAAAAAAAAGTTGCTTCACATACAGGAAAATTTTAACCAAATATGTCAAACCAAAAGAAATGATAGAAGAGCCCGAGTGAATCCTAGAACCACCTAGGGCTTTTTTCTATCTTTAAACCTTTCCAGTTATAGTGGATAGAAGGCAAATGAGTCAAAAGACAGTTATTCGCATACAGGAAAATTTTAACCGAATGTGTCAAACCGAAAGAAATGATAGAAGAGCCCGAGTGAATCCTAGAACCACCCAGGGCTTTTGTCTATCCTTAATCCTTTCCAGTTATGGTGGATAGAAGGCAAATGAGTCAAAAGACAGTTACTTCACATACAGGAAAATTTTATCCAAATATGTCGAACCAAAAGAAATGATAGAAGAGCCCGAGTGAATTCTAGAACCACCTAGGGCTTTTGTCTATCCTTAATCCTTTCCAGTTATGGTGGGTAGAAGTCAAATGAGTCAAAAGACAGTTACTTCACATACAGCAAAATTTTAACCAAATATGTCGAACCAAAAGAAATAATAGAAGGGCCGAGTGAATCCTAGAACCACCTAGGGCTTTTGTCTATCCTTAATCCTTTCCAGTTATGGTGGATAGAAGGCAAATGAGTCAAAAGACAGTTACTTTACATACAGGAAAATTTTAACCAAATATGTCGAACCAAAAGAAATGATAGAAGAGCCCGAGTGAATCCTAGAACCACCCAGAGCTTTTGTCTATCCGTAATCCTTTCCAGTTATGGTGGATAGAAGGCAAATGAGTCAAAAGACAGTTACTTCACATACTGGAAAATTTTAACCAAATATGTCAAACCGAAAGAAATGATAGAAGAGCCCGAGTGAATCCTAGAACCACCCAGGGCTTTTGTCTATCCTTAATCCTTTCCAGTTGTGGTGGATAGAAGACAAATGAGTCAAAAGACTTTTACTTCACATACAGGAAAATTTTAACCAAATATGTCGAACCAAAAGAAATGATAGAAGAGCCCGAGTGAATTCTAGAACCACATAGGGATTTTTTCTATCTTTAAACCTTTCCAGTTATGGTGGATAGAAGACAAATGAGTCAAAAGACAGTTACTTTACATACAGGAAAATTTTAACCAAATATGTCGAACCAAAAGAAATGATAGAAGAGCCCGAGTGAATCCTAGAACCACCCAGAGCTTTTGTCTATCCGTAATCCTTTCCAGTTATGGTGGATAGAAGGCAAATGAGTCAAAAGACAGTTACTTCACATACTGGAAAATTTTAACCAAATATGTCAAACCGAAAGAAATGATAGAAGAGCCCGAGTGAATCCTAGAACCACCCAGGGCTTTTGTCTATCCTTAATCCTTTCCAGTTGTGGTGGATAGAAGACAAATGAGTCAAAAGACTTTTACTTCACATACAGGAAAATTTTAACCAAATATGTCGAACCAAAAGAAATGATAGAAGAGCCCGAGTGAATTCTAGAACCACATAGGGATTTTTTCTATCTTTAAACCTTTCCAGTTATGGTGGATAGAAGATAAATGAGTCAAAAGACAGTTACTTCACATACAGGAAAATTTTAACCAAATATGTCGAACCAAAAGAAGTGATAGAAGAGCCCGAGTGAATTCTAGAACCACCTGGGGATTTTTTCTATCTTTAAACCTTTCCAGTTATGGTGGATAGAAGGCAAATGAGTCAAAAGACAGTTACTGTGAAAAAGACGAATTTTTTATATTTCTTGCAGACAGCACATAAAATAAGCTCATATTTTGGAACAGCATATTAGTTTTATAAAACGACACCTTTTTCATCAAGATTTTGTCCCAATATTTACGAGACATATACACTAAAAGATTAAAACACTTCTGTACAATGTCATGAAACTATCAAGCGAGCATAATTTGAAATAAAAACTTAAACACTGGATATGCACAAATAAAATACTCTCTGCATAAATATTCGTTCAAAAATCTCTTTCCTGCACAGTCATTTCCCCACTATAATCTGAGAATGCGTAATTGATTTTTCCAATGCAGGGTGCTTTGAGCTCTCAAGAGCTATTAACTGAGCATAGAATTGAAAAGAAATCTCCACGAACAGAAAAGAAAGACTCGGTAGTGGAAAATATTCAATAAATCCGAAAGCTTACATCGTTGCCTTTGAGCGAAATGGGAATAATAGCAATCAGTTCACCAATAATTGCCGAATCATTTAAATGTTAGGAAAGAATTTTTCTTGAATTGTGGTACTAAATATTAAGCAAAGGATTTATTCTTTGTAGATATATTGTAATTTTCTAAAGACTTTACTAATCAATTGTGACAAATAGATAGAAGACACAGAAAATATTATTTGAATGGATTTAAAGCTTTGTGATGCATATATCCGGTTGTAACTAGCTTAGGATGAGTCCTCTTTTATTTATTTATTTATTTTATTTTTTGTTATATTTTTTCACAAGGATTCATTTCTCAGAAAAGCTGGCATTTTATCTTGCACGTCACAGTTAACATATTCCATTAAAATAATAGTTTTAAGGGGGTCCGAGAAACATTAAAAAAATTATTAAACTTTTTGAGTTTTGAAATTTTTTGCACTGATCCACCATCTTTTTAAAAAGTAAAATCACAACATTAATATTAAAATTTCATTTTTTTAAATGGGGTTGCTTTATATAGCTAAAACTCAAAACATTCTAGGTCAATTTTCAAATATTTTTCAAAAAATTATGCACAAATATTTTGGCTTTAATTTTTTTCAGCGATTTAAAAAATATTAATTCTGTATAGAAATAGAAAAAAATTGAAAAAAAAAAAAGAAGTCAAATGAGTTAGAAGACAGTTACTGTGAAAAAGACGAATTTTTGATATTTCTGGCAGACAGTACTAAAATAAGTACATATTTGGAAACAGCGTATTAGTTCTATAACAAGACACCTTTTTCATCAAGAGTTTGTCCCAATATTTACAGGACATATACACTAAAACATTAAAACACTTCGGTACAATGTCATGAAACTATCAACCGAGCATAATTTTAAATGAAAACTTAAACACTCTGGATATGCATAAATAAACTACTCTCTGTATAAATATTCGTTCAAAAATCTCTTTTCTTCACAGTCATTTTCCCACTATAATCTGAGAATGCGTAATTGATTTTTCCAATGCAGGACGCTTTGAGCTCTCAAGAGCTATTAACGGAGTATTGAATTGAAAAGAAATCTCCACGAACAGAAAAGAAAGACACGGTTGTGGAAAATTTTGAATAAATCCGAAAGCTTACATCGTTGCCTTTGAGCGAAATGGGAATAATAGCTATCAGTTCACCAAGAATTGCCTAATCATTTAAATGTTAGGAAATAATTTTTCTTGAATTGTGGTATTAAATAAAGCAAAAGATTTATTCTTTGTGTATATCTTGTAGTTGTTTTCTAAAGACTTTACTAATTAATGGTGACAAGTAGATAGAAAGCATAGAAAATATATTTTCATTGGATTTAAAGCTTTGTGATACAGATATCCGGTTGTAACTAGCTCAGGATGAGTCCTTTTATAACATTTTTTTTTATTTTATCAAAAGGGTTTAATCCTTAGTAAAGCCGGTCTTTTGTCCTGCATGTAACAGTTAATATATTCCATTAAACTATTAATTTTGAAAGGTAATGAAAAAAAATATATTGCTTGAGAAATCACTAGGTTTATGATTTTTTAAGCAACAAAATTGTTTCATCTCATTTTTAAATCATCATTTTATGCGAAATATATTAGCTGTCACGTATTGGACAAAATGACCGTTTCCCATGGAGTAACCCCACATAAAGAAATCAATTGTGTTGCTTTTATTATTATTGGCAGATATGCTTTGTGTGATGTGCAAGAAGAGAACAACTAGCCGTACATTGATAACGAATCAAAGACAACGAATAATAGGGGCAATCATAACCAGGCAGCATTGTAAAGACTAACTCAGATCCTAACTACTCCATAATATCGCTGCTAGGTCAGGTTTGCCCCAGCTACAGAAAATTCATTTGTTTATTATACATATCCGCTTTCTTAGTTTTGCATTAGCTTTATAAATAAACTTGAATTAAAAATTGCAGTTTGTGGGTACTGTAATAAATTTCTGGTAAATAGTGTTCCTCGGAAAGAGATTTAAAGAAAACTTCTGTTTCCTCGACACATTGCGCGCACTACACATAGATATAAATACATAGATATAGTTTAAAAATGCATTAGAAATTTCATTCCGAATATATTTATGTGGATGCTATTTGTTTTTCATGAAAAGTGTTAAGAAAAAATTTATGATATTCAATGTCTAGTATGCTTACTGGCAATTCCAGACTTTGGGAGTCTATTTATATTTTAAAACATCTAAGAACAAGTTTTTTCCGATGTGTTTGAAATGTATTTCATATTACAAAATATTCGCTGGTAGTTTATTTGCAGATACGTTCTCGTAAAATATTAAATATTTAAGTAGTATTGTTCTTTTATAACCGAAATTTTAATATTTGAACAACTCTTTTGGGCATTTCTTCCTTGCGATAAATTTAAATCGTAATAATATTTTATTACGTGTGGTTGATTTGCGGCGGAGCATTTTTTCTTAAATAAGAGAGCAAGAACATCGAATTTGTTTTCCTATTAAAAGTATTGCATTTATGCGATATTTTTCTAAAAAACTGAATTTTTCGAATAACTCTCCACAGTGAAAAAACGTGGACCTTTGAAAAGTTTTGGAAAACCTTTAAACTTATCCAAGAAAACTCTGTTTATGGGAAATACATTATCGAAAGTGAAGATAAGATTATTTTTTAAATTGATATTACAGCAGTTTAACTTAAGTTATTTGAAGATTTTTTTCTAATAAAAATTATTTCATAAAATTAAAGATTTGTTTAGATATAATTTTAGAAATATGTATAGTTCGGACTGAATTTGACACATTTAAAAGCTCACTTCGGTAGAACGTGATAATCTTTTTGAACTGCCTTTAAATCAAAAATTGCAAGAGAAATTTCTTCGCATGCAGTTTGTAGAAGTTTAATTTTTAACAAAATATGTATACTGCGTTCTAAGTGATACCGAAGCTGATTCTTTGGCAACCACTGCTATATTAGCGAATATTGAACGAAAATCAAAGTGGAAAAAACAGTGTAATAGTGCTGTATTTGAATCAATGATTTAAGAAAAGAAAATACTAAGAAATTTGGAGATATTCCTTTCGTAAAACATTAATGTAACCCTGTAAGTATCATGGAACATGTCTGTCCGTTAAGTTAAAAATTTATTTTATAAATATTTGGTGAAAAATGGTTCACGACTTACATTTTTCCCATGTTATTGAGAAGTTAGTATCTTAAAATTAGCAGAAATAAAAATAAGTAATGTTATTGTTGAAAAAACTATAATGTTCGGGAAAACAACGTAAATTTCCATACTCTACTGCAAAGATTTTGGTCCTTAAAGGACTGAGTTAAAGGCAACCCTCTGTGGGCCCTGAAATATCAAAAACGTTTTTGAAATCCTCTCTTTCTCGGCTATGGAACTCAGGTACACAAAATAAGTGATCAGCTATATAGAAGAACCTCGTTTATCCGGCCTTAGTTTTTTCGGATCCCGGTTTATCCAAATCAAAGTTATAGTTTGAAAAAATAGTCACTTAAATCATAATTTTAAATTACAGTTACAGCAATGGAACTATACGTACATTAAACGTTCACTTATTATTTTGATTTCCTGCACTGATCGTACTATAAATTACAGTAATCAAACAAACATCATGGCGTATTTTGAAGTGTTAATACGACACTGCTGAAGCTGAACTATTAATTATGATGTTCTAGCGCGAAACAGTCCTATGGTATGTATTATTTTTAAAAAGCACTTTTTTTCTGCAGTAAAAGATACGCTGGTTATTTAATTATTTATTTTGCTTATTACCCACACTAACCGGATTTTCGATCATCTGAACTGTTTCTGCTCCCACTGAGTCCGGATAAAAGAGCTCATATTGTACTTTTTCGTACGGTGGTTTGGCATTGGAAAGGATACGGCTTTACTTCCAAAAATGCGCTGTGTCTCTAAAAAGTATGAAAACGCCAAACTATGACACTGCGATCGTAAACCAAAGTTTAATGAAAGGTCGTAAACCAGTGTTTAATGATTTTAAAAATCTTATTCCGATGCCTATTTAAAGACTTTTTTTTTAAGTCTGTAACGCGGATTAAAAATCCCAACATTAGTTTGCAAGATAAATGTATAATGGTAATATATAAATCAGCACCGCTGAGAAATGCATGAAAGTTGAAAATTCTTCATAAAAACTACAAGTATATAACATTCTACCAGTGTATTATGTCACCAAAAATATGGTACGAATCTTTTTCGGCTGAAATTAAAAGTTAGTTTTTCTTTAAAATCAATTTTTTTTTGCCCAAATTAACAAATAAATTGCAGCCTTTCGCAAGAATCTGCATCGTACGTCGCAGCGACGGGCTGTACTTGCTCCTGGTCTCCGAAGATTCAAAAAAATTGCTGTAATAAACTTTTTCTCTTGTTTAGGCATCAGAATCTTCACAAACTTTCTGTAAGTAAAATAAAAACCAACTTGTATTTGAATACAAAAGCGAGAGTTTGTAACTAAACATATTAGAACAGTGACTAATCGTGGCTGATCAAGTAAATGTGCTATAAATAGATTTTTTTCTTAAAATAAACAAGCCTTTTCTGCTCTCTTACATACATTTCCAACAGTCTCAGTAAGGGAGACTAGTGTACAATACATTTTTTTTTTAATTTTCGTGGATCTCTTTATACTGACAAGTTTTAACTGCAACGATTGTGTAAAAGTATTAAAAAAACAGTTTGAATTTTGATGACTTTAATTCAATTTATAATTTTCGCAATCACGAATTGCGATAGAACCCTACTCATAGAACTTCTTTTTCTTGCTAATATCTTTTATCGCAACCATAATTTGAACTCAAGACGTTGAAATTCAAATTAATGCCAGGGGCTGGATACTGGTTTCGCGTAAATTAGGTTGTGTAAAATCGAGCAGGTGGTCTATAAATAATTCGATTCCGAGGCACATGGACGACTGTACTATACGCATAGGAAAACAAAAATCAGATGACGTGAACATCATTCATCGGTCAAGTGAAAAAACAAGCTCAGTTTGCTCAAAAAAGGAAATAAAAGCAAAAACACTGAAAAAAGTAAAAGGTTAGTTGAATCTTAAAAAAACAAATGCGTTCGCATATAACTTCGTAGTAATTTTATTAAAAAAAATCGTTAAGGCTGCACAAATCGAAACATTTAATGACCACGACTCGCAACATGAATAAGTAAATTATGGGAACAAAGAAATAAGGGTATAAGAAATTAGAACCCATTTATGCTCAATCACTTTATTTAACTAATAAAACTAATTTCTTCTTCATTTAGATAAATTTGAATATTGATAACCAACTCAAACATTGCGTTTCTTTGTTGTGGAAACACATTTCCTGACGGAAAAAAAGCGTTCTAGGAAAACTACGGTTTTTTGAAGGAAGTATGAAGTGAAAGATGATGCTAAAGTCTTTTTTTCCTAACTGGTATGCAAATGTACACTTATTGCGTTTAAGGAACCTAATTATATTAATAACATTTCTAGTAATTTTATTTATAACAATTAATCGACCCTGAAGGCAAGCGGAAATAAAAAGGGAAAATTATAATTGAATTAGGATTTTTTTTCCAATAATCAGATTGGTAATAAAAATTACGAGTAATTGCAAATATAATAATAATACTAATAACAGAGAAAAACTAACTGTAATTAGTTTAGTCAGCTGTTAATAATCATTAACAGCTTTTTCGGTACTTTTTTTTTTGTTACACTATATAATCTATTATACTGATGCTTTTTGATTTTTCTGATTAAATTTTCTTTAACTACAAACAAAGCAAATTATGGAAAAACAAAACAAAAAAGTAGGACATTTACGGAGAAAAAATAAATTTCGTCCTAAATAAAGTTTTTTTTTTCCAAATACAATTTTTATACGAGGATTATAAATATACGGATTAAGAGGAAAATGATATAATACCAAATGCTGAAAGTAAATAGCGGAAAGTTTTCACCATTTTATCGCGCAAGTTGACAGTGTTATGTATTGGCCATTCACGTTGCATTACTAAAGCTGTAATCTGTAACAAATTATTGACATGTAATACATTTTTTGTTATCACATTGGGTTAGATCAAGTAACATTCTAGTATTACAGTTGGGATACATGTGCAAATGTTTCAGACGTCGTAATTTAATGGCTTTTAGCTAAACTAATATTTTATATATTGGCATATTTTAATGCTAAAAAACTTCTAAGAATTTTGTACAAAATACTAAGCCCCGACAAATGATAATTTCAGTACTTAATTCAAATATTTGAAAGATCGTGTAGTTAAAAAACGTTATGCTAAAAATCAATGAAAAAGTGTAAGTTTTTTAGAAGTGTAAGTTAAGCCTTATGGTGGAGATGATTTTGCTTGTTGAATACTAGTTTTCAACACTATTTTTTTTATAGTTTTGTTTCATTTATAAAATTGTCATAAACAATTTTGTTTTTTAATAAATTAATAATAAACTGGGTGCAATAACAATATTGTTTGACTTAGTTAAAACAATTGGAAGCACTTTTCCCCCCAGAACCAAGTCTTCTTGTATAAGGGAGACTTGATCCTTTATCTTAAATACATTTTATCATCATAAGTTAATTTAAATAATGGCATTTTGATGGGAAAAAGGCTGTTCCACAGAAGCAACGTGATATCTTTAAGTTCCACTGGTTTAAACAGAATTCTTAAGAGCGAACGAATATAACCAATAATTATTTATGTATTTATTTATTTTTTTGAATGAAGTTACGTATCGCTTGTCGGCGTCGCTTGTTACGATACACAGTTTGTATTAGAAACTATTAGTTATTTTATAGAAGTACAAGGAACTAATGTGGGGTTTACATCAGATATTTTTCAACCAATGGCAGCATGTGTTCACGTGTTTACATTCACTTCACTACCTTTGGAATATTCATGATTTTACCTTGCAACTTAAACATGCATTGAATTTTCCTTAAAGATTTTTCTTCAAACTTCTTTAATAAAATACTGTTCTTCATTCTCTAGATTTCTTATTGCAACTATCCAAAGATTTAGCTATACAGCTTCTAGAAATATTTTTGAAGATTTTTAAAGATTTCCTGTAATTTGAGTCGAATAAAAACAGCTAATACTGTAGTGCAGCGGTAGACAACCCGTAGATCGCGATCGACCAGTAGATCTCAAGCCCGCTTTCAATCGATCACAATTACACTCTTGATCATGTTTTTTGACAAAGAAAAAAAACAATTTTTTACAATTTCAATTTAGGTAAACAATGTCTTGAACGGAATTTTACCAGTGGCCAGTCGCGTAACGAGTTCAAGTTATTCCTCCCTCCCGCCCCCCATGTTGCTCTTATTGTTCGCCAGACTTGAAAAATAGATCGGAAATTAGTTTAGGTTGCCTTTCTCTGCTCTAGCACTTAACTTTATCCACAGAATAAATGAAATGAAATAGCGGAAGGACGGTTCCTTCCATAATGATCAATGCTAATAAATTCAAATATTTATACTAAATGTCTCCACACATATATGTGACGATAAAGATAGCACCACATTATTTAGCTAAACTCTTTCTTTTACCTTAATACAGTTGGCTTTCGATTTAACGACTTTCAAGGCACCGCAAAAAATCGTCCTGAAGTAGAATGCGTCCGTAAGTAAAATGCTTCTAAAACTACAATGAAGCATCCGGGACCGTGAAAAGTCGCCTTTAAATAGTGAAAGTTGTTAAGTAGAGCGTCATTAAACAGAGAGCCAACTGTATTAATCAAGTGAATTTGATGGAACGTTCTTAACTATATTAAATTAATGAAGCGTAAGAATGTAAACTACACGCAGAAAATGTTCCTTTTCTTCCTGATACAATAAAACCATAAATATTATGTTACATAACTAATAACTGCCCTTTTCAAGCAATCGAGCATACTTCTGAAGTAGGTCGATGTCTTTGGGAAAAAAAGATAGATGACTGAAACAACAGCAGGGACAAGCGCGCCTCGCGTCTTTAATTATTAATTTTCCGCGACGAAATAATTTTCCGGAAGAAATTAATATGCCACGGGGGAGTCATGTGGGGAAGAAATCTTGACAAAAATGAATTTTTCCCTTTTCTGCATGTACCGAAGAGTTTTGAATATTTTTGCTGGAAATTATGTATAGTGTGGCATTAATAAATTTGTATAACTTAAGCAAAGCATCGACAAACATACAGGGTGTAACAGTACAGCATTTACAGACTTTCATGGCAGATAGAGTACATCTAGACGATGGGAAATCACATAGCAATGCATGGTCGCAAACGCTTTCCTGACACGATAGTGACGTCACAAAGCACAAGAAAGACGGCACAACTAAGAGGAGAAAACATGTTTTCTTCCCTTGCTCGTGTCTTGTCTTTTTGGTGATTTGTATCGTCATTATCGCGTCAGGAAAGCGTTTCCGACCATGCATTGCTATGTGGTTTCACATAGTCTAAGTGTACTCTATCTCCCCTGAAAATCTGTAAACGCTGTACTGATACACCCTGTATATCATATGAAATTGTTATTATGTTCAACTTAGTTTTTTTTATTGCAGTTTGTATGTGAGATTTTATCACGTGCCTGTACTTGTAAATGTAATGTGTGTTGCCTGTAAGCGCTTTGAAGTATGGATGGCGCATAACCCTTAAGGGGCGAAACCAGTTTAGGAACCTAAAGATTTAGAGTGTTTCGTGAATTTTTTTAACAGGAAAGAAATAATCATAATTTCTTCAAATTTAAAGGATACTTTATTCATCTTTTGAAGTACACCTCGTAATTTTTTGAAGTCATTTTTACCAATGGAGTTAGAAAATGCTGTCCATAGACGGTCGTCATCAGAGCTTGTTGCTAGTGAGCATTACCGAGGCCACAGTTTTTGTTTGTAATCATTACAAATTTTCTTTCGCATAAACAACCATTTCTTAAGAATACGAACCTAATTACGATCAAAAAGTTGAAAAGTATACGTTTTCGAAGTGCTTGATTACAATATGTTATGTTTTTCTTCCCTTTTTTCCATATTTCTTGAATTGAAAAATATTTTTATTATTGATATCATCAAAGAGTTAGGTCCTATAGAGTATAATTGAACAAAGAATGTTCACACACATTTTCAGAACGATTGATCAATAACTCTTTGAGCTAGAATGCTCACCTGTTGAAAAAAAATTGTTTCGAGACCAACGCACTTGAAAAAAATGCTATGAACATTTTCGAATCTCTACAGTCGCTTTAAGTGTTCATAGCATCGGAACTAATTGGAATTTTTCTCTAAAACATTGGCAAAATATTCTTGAATAGTTTTACTAGCACTTTATGACACAAAATAAGTAGATTTTTTGACTCCTCTTAACTGGTTTCCCCCCTTAAACACGCATTTCCCAAAAAGTTCTGTTTTATTATCTGAAAAAACTTTTTGAAGGAAAACAAATATTTTTAAAAATAAAATGACCTATTTTAGTCATTATGATTGAAGTTTAGGTTTGAATGGTTTCTTAAAGGTTTTTTAAATTATTAAAAGACCCCACATTTTTCCACAGTCCAAAACTGAATTTATCAAGTCAAAAATATAATGTTTTATCACAATTCTTTGAGCATACAGCTTATAAAATTTCATTTAATATTGATAGAAAAATTCTAGAAGTTAGGGAGGCATTAAGCAACAGATTATATGTGTATCAAATTTTTCTTTATTTATCTAAGTCTTATAGATCCATCAAAAACATATTTCAACAAACATCTTATTATTGCTATCAAACATTCTTTCGTAAATAATAATAATAGACAAAGGGCTACACAAACACTTTTGTTCTTTCATTATTCCAAGAATTATATTAAAAATGCATCATAAATTTCTTCACCTAATATTAAGTTTAAAGTATCTTATTTATTTGCTCAAAAATATAGTTTATTTCGTTGAGAAAAGAAAAACTATTTTTCAATGCTATTTATTTTACTTTGAATTAGTTTCAAAGCGAAAAGATTGTTTTTTTTTCGGAGAGGAGATGCATTTGATTATAAATTGAGTCACTAAGCAACTAATAAAAGAATTTTTGATTCTATGAATAAATAAATGCTTCTGTACATTTTTAGGGAATTATCAAGATAACACTAATGCTTTTTCTTCTAAAGTTAGCAGTTTTATGTGCACTCAAATCACAAAACCTGTTTTAAAATGTACGAAATAGAAACACCTCTATTCCTCTCTGCTTTACCTCTGCTTTATCATTAACTCATCTGTTTGAATCACTAAGTAATTAATATAACAGTTTTTTAAACTATTAATAAATAAATGTTTCTTTGAATTTTTAGAGAAGATTAGTATGATAAAACCACTTTTAATTTTCTTCAGCAAGTTTGCAGTTTTTAACGCTCTCACTAATTAGAAAGCCTGTTCTAAAATAGATGATGTAGAAACACTTCTACTCACCCATTCTTTACTTCTATTTCATCACTAAACTCAACTAATTGAGTCATTAAATAACTAATAAAAGCATTTCCTATCTATGAATAAATAAATGTATCATTTAATTTTACTGAAGATTATTACGATAAGCTAATGGTTTTTTCCTTCTAAGTTCGCAGTTTTGAGTGAATTCTCTGTTAGGTTTGATACATTGAAAGTGGCAACAATGCATGTTTATATAAAACCTTTAAAAAGTAAAGCATTTGAAAGATTGAAATATGGTAATGTAATTATATTGAACGAGCACGGTATATGTAAGCATATGAAAACTAAACATCTGGCATTGTTAGTTGTTTGAAAAAAAAAATGATAATAAAGATGCTAATTTTGCATCGGGAAGAACTATTGCTTTGTTTATAATTATTTCGTATTTACTCTAGGATTTTTAGAATTTGTATGAGTAAGTCTACATACTAGTAGTGCGATATCGATGAAAAACATCGATATCTAAAACTAAACCATCGGTGGTATCACTACATCGACCAAAAAAATATGAATCTTAAACATCGATACTCTAAAACACCGAACTTTTTCATGTATATTTCTGCGCAATAATCTGCGCAATGTTTTAATGATAGAACTGTGTTCACAGCAAGTATATGAAAATTTTTGATCTGCCAAAGAAAATTTATTAAAAACAATCATAATTCCTATTTAATATTTCAAATGAGTACATACATAAATGCGAAAAACTGAAACATCAATAAAAATGTATGGTACACAATTTTGTTACCCTTAAACTTAGCATAAACGTGTGTTGACAATTGGGAAAAATGTAAGTAACACTCAATCCGGTTGCATTTCGGATGTCAATATTTTTCAAAACATAAATGTTTTTGTTAAAACGTCAATGTTTTTGTTAAAACGTTAATGATTTTGTTGAAACGTTAATGTTTTTGTTAAAACATCAATGTTTTTGTCATTGATGTATCAGGGTCGATATTTTTCATGATCGATCTTTTGCGTTCAATTTTGTTTCGCTGTAGATTTTCTATATTTGAATCAAAAAAGTGTCATTAAAAACAATAATAGTAAATTCGATGTTTCAGAACATCGATGGATAAAAACATCGATGTTTTTTAGTCAATGTATCGATGTTGTGTCATTGATATCGGATCTCTAACACTCAATATTTTAGTTAACAGCGAACTGGAGAAAAGAGTCTATTCACAATATTCACTATATGTCACAATAACAAATTCATAATGATGCTTTTATCATAACTGCAAAAATATTTACCAATTTTAAGGGAATTTTTGATTTGTTATTAAACATCGAAAAAACATCGAATGCAAATCATCAATGTTAAAAAAACATCGATCCAAATATATCGATGGTGAATATACCGATATTTTAGCTTAAACATCGATGCCACACCACTATTACATACATAAGCTTTAAATTTTGAAATATATGTATACATTTCGAAAACGTGGAACCTAAAATATAAACAGAGGTTACAGTAAAACTTCGGTTGCTCTAATACTTTCTAAGTGGAAAACCTGTTTTAAAATGTGCGAAGTTGGAGTACCTCTATTAGTTCCTTTCCTTTTTATCTGTAATTTACCACTAAACTGATCTAATCAAGTCTTCAAACAACTAATAAAAAAGTCTTTAAAGCACACTGTTAATCGGAGAATTAAAAAAAGAAGTACTCTTGTCGTGAAGTGAAATTAGACTCTAAAAACTAATTGAGGAGGAGTATTCTTTCATCTAAGTAATTTGACTGGAAAACTTTTATAAGAAAAATTATCCTTTCATTCTTTGCTCATTCAAGTGTTGTAAAAAGCATAATAATAATTGAAAAAAAGATCTTCTTGTCTTCAATATATGGAAAAATACTTTTAGACAGTGTCTTAGAATTCACAAATAATAAGGATATGAAGAAATACATCCATAGAAATATTTCTAGAACCATCAATTTTAATGATCAATTAAAGTATTCAAAGCTAAACGTTTGTCTACAAAATAAATCTTTCAAAAAACGTAATCATTATTTTTATTTGCGCTGAAAAAATAAACTTTCTCAAAGTTTTCTAAGTACACTAGAAATAATGACACATTTGTTAATCATTTATTCGTTTTATTTCATGTTTTGCTTGAAAATATAAACAACTTCAGAAAATAATGCTCATTGAAAATCAAGATTTAAAAAGTAAAAGCTGAATTTGTAGTTGGAATCTTTAGAGAAAAGTTGATGCTCTCCTTGAGGAATTCTTTCAACTTATTAGATGAGAGTTTGTTAAATTTTCCAACTTAGTTTCCAAAACTAATTAACGTTTGAATAATTTTAAAAGTCGTATATTCTTACAGATGCATTTGTTTTATAGTTAGTTGATTAAAGTCTGTAATAGTTTAAAATTTCTTTACAAATGTATTTTTTTTAATTTTAATTCAACATTTTTACAAGTTATATATATATATATATATATATATATATATATATATATATATATATATATATATATATATATATATATATATATATATATATATATATATATATATATATATATATGACCACACCAAGAGCCCATAGATGCGCAACGCAGCAAAACTAAAAAGCCAAGTAAATATAAAATTAAGCAAACAGAATTACAAATATTAAACAAATTATAAATAACAAATGATGATAAAAAGGAAAAATGCAAACAACTATTAAGTAGGAATAGAAAAAGAGTGAATCCAGAGCTCATCAGTCGTGGAGGATTAATTAATTATGGTCAAAAGACCAAAATTTTAACTATAAACTAGAAGAGAATGTTTAAGCTCCAGTACATGTAATATAGAGTAACAATAAGCAAACGCACCACTTGCTAAGCTAAAAACAAAAAACTAGAGCTCAAACCTAAAACTAAAAGCAGGGGGTTTCGCCTCGACTAATTAGGAAAACAAGTAAGGCTAATTATCGGAACTCTTATTATTATTATTATTATTATTATTGTTACTTTTTGATCCCTCATGTCTTTATACAACCTCCAATTTTTCCATGTAAGATATGGAAAATTCGCTAGTTCGTGATTTTATGGCTATTAGAAAGCCTAACTGCTGATAAAGCACAATCAATAAGCAGTTTCTTATCAACGGGCAAATGGGTAGCAACAGATATCATAAAAGTGTCTTGTCAAATGGCCTGATCTTATATCGTATTTTACAGTGAATTTTGTTTTTTCATGGCTCAATGTATTTAACTAGTACAAAAAGAAAGTGGTTAATTTTTTTTAGGAAACATCATACATGCAGTAGAAAAATGTCCGATGTACCGTCATTTTACCTGTAATTTAACAATCCTAAAAAAGTAGATTGTAGTCAAATAAGGACTTCATTAGTCTAATTAGACTTCCAGTGTCCGAAGGATCGGATGGAGGATATGATCCTGTGCTGCATATCGTCGGCTCAGAGTAACAGTAAGATACGTAATCCCAGGAATAACAGTAAGATATGCCAATGAAACCTTGATACAACACTACATTAAGCCGTGCACGAACTGATCGCAGCAAAGACAAAAAAGACTAAAAATAAAAAATCCCAAAAGTGCCCAGAATATGGCGACTGATCTTTTGCCCATCCATTGAAGTAATTATGGAGTTTTTTGTTAATGTTTTGTATTTATGAAATGTAGTTTACCTTGCGTTTATATTATCAATAAAGTTTTTTTTTTTTTTTTTTGCATTTTTAATAACAGTATACTTTTCGGCTTTTACCCGACTGCGCGTGTACGACGCAAAGGAGGGTAATGTGTTTATGAGTTTATGTATATATGTATGTTTGTTCCTATGCGGCGTCGTAGAGGCTAAACGCCTTGGCCAATGTTGATGTTTCTTACGTCAATTGATTTGTCTTAACCTTGGGAGTGTCACTAAACACATGACAGTAATCAAAATTCACCATATCAACAACCAGTCGCAATATTGTCAGTTCGGATCGTGTCGCAAGCTACCTGCATGCGACACAGCGTTCGACAAATGCAGGTAGCGTTTGCACTGCCTGAATTGTTTGTTTACAATGAGTACTAATTTGATTTTTATCCCTAACATACTGCATTTATTTTTGTCGTGATTCAAACGACTGAATTTCGTGACGTGTACTTTCTTGACGGTTTTTTTTTAATTTATTTTACGAGAAAGATTTGACTGACGACGTTTCCAAGCTCGCGTTATCATGATTTATACAGGCTGTTTATATAGCTGTGGTTGACTTAAGTTAGCGCATTTTTTTGCTCAAAGTCAAGCTTAGACCGAGTTATGTCCCTAGAAGTACTTGCAATCCGTAGTTTAAACCACTGCAAGTTACTTAAAAATCCTTTTGAAAATTAAATTGAAAGATTGAGAAACTTATTGTCTTATAATAATAATAACTAAGTCATTAAAAATTAACTAAAAAGTGAAAAATAAGAAATAATCAATAAATAAAACAAAAAACCAAACTGCGTAAAAACGAAAAAAAAAAAAAAAAAAACTGAAAAGAAAAAAGTATAAGCCCACTATTTTAGAATGTTATTAAGTAGTACTGAATAACTAAACCATAGAAATAGTTTTAGAATCGATACAAACATAAGACAAATCATAAATTCAACAGCAGAATACAAGGATCAACAGTCGGGGCCCATTCAAATTTTACGGGGTTCTTGATTGGTCAAAAAGGAATGAGCCTCGACTGTTGATCCTTTTATTCTGAAAAATTCTATCCAAATACATTTGCGAGTTTATGAAAAATGTAAAAAATTCAATTTAAAAAACCCAAATATCACCAGCTTTTTGACTGATTTTTTGAATAACTACAAAAATGCTAACTTTTTTGCTTATTTTTCGCTTAAAGAGGCGAAAAAAATCTTTAAAATTACGTCTTACTTTTGAGGTTTGTAGCAATAGCGAGAAACTTTTTGCGTAACCATAAAAAACACCTTTGAGAAATTATATGATACTGCAAATCGCTATATTCAAATAAAGGTTCTTATTTTGATTTCAATGCAAAAACACAACTTTGGTTTAAAATCCCACCCCCAATGAGTTAAATTTTCATATTCAATATTCATGGAAACTTGGATCCGGATTCAATCGACGAAATTTAGTCATTCAAAAACAAATCTTGGACCCATGTGAAGATTAATCTTCCGACCTTCACGTTGTTAGTACATTTGTGCCACTGGACTTTTTATTTAGTAAGCTGTACACTAAAGCAATACGTAATAGCACTAACTCAAGCGACAAGATAAGTTGAAAGCATTGCCTATATTTTTTAAAAAAGAAAAAAAAATGAAACAAAAATTACACTGCGATTCCCCATGTTAAAATGTGTAATATCTTGTTTCCTGATTTAAACAGCAACATAACTGCATCTAGGAATCCAGCAGTGAGTTCAAACCTTCACTAAAATGTGTACCAGAATACCAGAAACTGCTGAAAAAATGTCATCATAACGACATTTTTCGGCCTGAGGATTCGAACTCGCGACCTTTGCATTTATACCAAGATGTCCATCGGAACAACGGAACCAATATGTCTCCAGTTTGAGAAGCAATGCATTAAAGCAATGTGTGAAAAAAAAAAATCAAAGTATGATTTTTAAAGTCACTAGTGTTGTGTGTGCGTGCAGCCGTTAGGGTGTGTGTTGGGGGGGGGGGGGGGCGTGTATGTGTATGTGGGCGTGCGCGTCAGTGTGTGTAGGCATGTGTGTGTATAGGCGTGCGTGTGTGTGTATATTCACGTGTGTGTATAGTATGGATGCGACCGTCATGCAAACTCCCCACCGTCAAGAGCAGAATCGGGGGGGGGGGGGGGGGGACTGGTCGCTGCAGAGGGAGGAGCGGCAAAAATAAATTAAAAGGGACTGACGGACACCTAAAATGACAAAAAAACTGACTAAACAACTAAAATGTAAGTTATCTACTTTCCTCAAAAGCAGTAAAAAGTACCTTTAAAATGATACCTTACTAATGAAGTTTGGCAAAATATTGAAAAAGTTACGGCGTTTTAACAAAAAAAAAAAAAAATCTTATAAAAAAATAATACATATGCTCGTACTCATTTCTCTACTTCCTATACACATCCTACAACTTGTGGTAAATTATAAATCTCGCTTGGCGTTGGCAGATGTTATGAGATTGCTCATTTACCAAGCTAAAGCTTTCTTTTTTAAGCTTTTAAGATATTAATTACACAAGAACTCTTTGGGGAGTTGCTATTTGGAAAGAAAATAATGAAGTAATTAAGTTGAAAAGCTTTTAGACGCTATACTTTTTCCCATTAAGTGCAAAAATAACCCAATTTCGGCAAGAGAAAATTTTGCAAAAAACAGCTCCGCTATTACTAAGCTTGACACTTGTCGTGTTATTTCTTGACACTAACAACGACTTGCAAATTGGTAAGTGTCCGTAAGATTGCGTTTTTGCATTGGCTGGTATTATTTTCAAAAATAAAATGAAAAGACATTTCGATGCTTGTGTTTTTAGCTTAGTTTCCTGTAAATGTCAAAAAAAAAAAAAATATCATGAAAGAAGGTTTAATGCATCGTAAAAAATATAGCTAAAATCAAGCAAAAATTGCATCAAAAATATTAATAATAATCTTCATCTTTATACTAATAATAAAGCTGAAAGTCTATCTGTCTGGTTGTCCGGAGGACGTCTGTAGGATGTCTGGATCTCTGTGACGCGCATAGCGCATAGACCGTTCGGCCGATTTTCATGAAATTTGGCACAAATTTAATATGTAGCATGGGGGTGTGTAGTGCACCTCGCAGCGATTTCTCGAAAATTCAATGTGATTCTTTTTTTATTTCAATTTTAAGACAAAATCAACATAAGGTGGACGAGTAAATTACGAAATTATCATAACGTGAAACCGTAACATGGGCACAAGTCAATTGACGAGATACGAAATTATCATAACGTGGAACAATAACATGGGTACAAGCCAACTGGCGAGAAAATTCACCATTTGTAAACATACAGGCGAACCAAAAGACCTTTTATTTTTTTTATTACGGGCAAAGCCGTTGTAGGATGTCTGGATGTCTGCAGGATGTCTGGATCTCTGTGACGCGCATAGCGCCTAGACCGTTCTGCCGATTTTCATGAAATTCGGCACAAAGTTAGTTTGTAGCATGGGGGTGTGCACCTCGCAGCGATTTTTCTAAAATTCAATGTGGTTCTTTTTCTATTCCAATTTTAATAACATTTTCCGGAGCATAATTATCATTAGATGGACGAGTAAATTACGAAATTATCATGACGTGGAATGGGAGAGCGAATGAACATAGCCAATTGGCGAGAAATTCGTCATCCATTATTTGTAAATATACAGACGAACCGATTGATCTTTTAATTTTCAACTTCGGGTAAAGTCGTGCGTGTACCACTAGTAATAAAAACAAATATATAATCGTGAAATAATTAAAGTAACACTGAAAATTAGAATCTGGAAAGTAGTGTTTTCAAATGGGGACAATGTATCTGCCGATACGTCGGTGTCTACCTGTCGCTCTGTTTGTCTCATCCTCCTTTGCAATATTTTTGTAGGAATTTGTCCGATTCAAACAGACTTTCTTTGGCTCTTGACTAAGAGCATGCCCAAAACTAAGAGTTTTAAAAGTACGATATAAAAGTTTTTTTTTCTTAAACATCATGCCTACAACGGAGTTTTAGATTCGGACCCAAAGGGGAATGCCTTAAATTTATTTCATATTTTACACCTACGGTAAAAGCACTCCAACTCTTACTAAACCTCCAGCACTAACAAACATTATTTTATAATACCAAAAGAATGAAAAAAACGTGAAACTGAATACTTTCTAAATTTTGGTTTCAAGAATCAGGAAAAGTGTTACTAATAAAAATTAAAATAACATTTCTCATACAATTTCACGCTGAACAAAGTCAGAGGCCGTTTGACAGAATCAAAATGAAGTGAATTCAATGCGCTAATGATTATAGTGCAACAAATTATACTTGTTTACTTTTTCTCGCTTTTGCTACGGAAACATTAAAAGGAAATCGAGGTGGCCTTCTTTTTTTTTAGTTTCAAAAGATTTTATTTTTGATAAAAATTGTTTAGTAAAATGCACTAGTACTTTCATTAATATTATTTATTTACTTTTACCTGCTTCTTAAAGCAAGTTTTTTTAATAGTTTTTCAACGAAAAAAAAAGAAATCGAAGTAACAGGTGATATCTTTTTTTATCCAAAAGAAAGAGCTGAAACTGATGTTAAGCTTGATAAAAATTTATTTTTGAAGCACTTATAATTTAAATTTCAGTTAATTTTTTTTAAACTTTAGAAGTGGCTATTGAAAAACTAATTTCGTATTTACAATTTTTAATGAACTATAAGAGGCGCTGTAGTTTCTGTCTAATTGCTGTTGAAAGAGGTAAAACCAAAGCCTACACTGTTAAAAATTTTCCGGAAAATTTACGGTAATTGTTACTGGCATCCATGTTGCCAGTAACTATTACCGTAAAAATCAAATGTTACTGTGAAATTTTACGGTTTCCTCGGTAGGCCACAGCAACCAGTTGGCGCTGGGATCGCTTATTTCTCCGGTATAAATTACCGTAAAAATCAGCGATGCGTCGGCGATGCAATTTTACAGTAACAATTACCAGAAAATCTTCCTGAATTTTTAACAGTGTAGTCCTTTTTGTAGGAGATCATGTGACATGTGTCTTGTCCGCGTAAAACTAAAACTGAAATATATTATTTCTTTTAGTGTTTTTCTAAATAGCTGCAAGGTGCCATATTTAAACTATATAGCAATACAATAATAGTACAATATATAATATGTACTATTATTGTATCAAATACAATAATAGTACAATAAGTACTAGAGCTCCACTGGCTAAAACGTACTAAACTATCTGATAAAACATTAAATTTTTCGCTCCGAGGCGCATATCGTCGACCAAAACTACATCTGTATACCAAACTTCGGGTTTCAAGGCTTTAACGTGTTCCCGAACAGCGTACCACACAGACAAACATCTTAATTCATTATATGTATAGATATTGATACTATTTTCAATAATACAGGGTGTCTGAAAAGCCCTTGACACATTTAAAAAATTCATAGAAAACCAACAAATTGTCGTATGAATTTGCGGTTTGCACCATAATACTTCACAGGTTCAAGAGTTTTTATCATATCGAAAAAAAAATGAAAAGGGGGAGAAAAGAAGAAGAAAAAAGTCATTTCGGAGCCAGGGTGTCAGTATATGCTATGCTTGTAATTCTTCGTTTAATAATTTTCATTCTTTTTTGCGTTTTCCCTCGTCAACAAAAACGATTTAAAAGTTTATACTGACACCCTGGCTGCGAAATGCCTTTTTTCTTCTTCTTTTTTCCCCTTTTCATTTTTTTTTCGATGTCATGAAAACTCTTTAACCTGTGAACTATTATGCTGAAAACCACAAATTCATTCGACAATTGGTTGGTTTTCTATGATTTTTTTTAAATGTGTCAAGGATTTTTCGGACACCCTGTATTATATCCTCTTCTCAAATGACACAGAAAAATGAAATTTACATAATTGAAAACGGGTAAACCTTCAGACAATACTTCCTTTCAAAAGTATGCAGAGTTTATTTTTTTTATACAAATTACTAATGAATTTCATTTTTTCAAGAGAAAAAGATACGGTGATGCATTTTAAAGCCTCAATTTCATTTTCCGTTACTTCTGAATGATGCCTCAAATCATAAACCTAATTAGCTTGATTAATTGCCCAGAAACATTCTCATAGCTCGTTAAACTTGATTACGAATCGATTCTTCAACAATTAATCTTTAAGATTGGGAGATAAGAGAAAGTCACTTATTCCAACTCTTAGGAGAAATCCAAAAGATTTTTTTTTCTTAAAGTTTTGTTGCATAAGAAAGCTTTTAGCTTAACCCTAATTTAGGCAAATGACTTATTAGGGCTTTGAATGAATTAGTCGTTTTTTTTCCTTTTCTTCTAATTGAGATTAAATACTCTTCGACTTTTTTTATTCCGAAAAAATCAATATTATCCATTTCTTGAAGATTCCGTATTCCAAAGAAAGATAAATAAATAGTCTGACAGTAAGTACAAGTTATTTTCCGAAAAACAGTGAACACTCTATTTAAAATTAAAATGCACACAAAATCTCCATAATTTTCCATGTGTTTACTCAATAAGATCTTCTAAGTAAACAGAAATTTATAAACAAACGTGAGCAGCGTAATTTTTCATTCTGAGCTATAAGTTACTTAATCCAAAAGTTTGGAATATACTTAGTTATAAGAAATTCAAATATGCACAATTGCTCCGTATTCTGTATTTAGGGATTTTTTCAAGATTTATAGAGTAATTAAGAAGAGAAATATGTTAAAATTTGAACACTAGAGCTAAAATTTCCTTTTTTCCCTAGACAAAACTAATCAAATTCAAATGCATATTAAGTGGAGATAGACTCATTAACATATTTGATATTAGACTGATGAAGATTTCAGCAAGGAACATTAACGGTTTTAAATAAAGTCAAAAAATCATTTTGAAGTCTCTAGATATCATTCGCGATGTTTCAGAACAACGTGGTAATGACACTTAATGTTCAGCATACTTAAGGCTGAATATCAGCAATTTCTAAGTAATACAAATTTTTATTCTTAATGTAATCCATGTAATCCCAAAGCTCTTCATAGACGGTCCAGAAATTTTCATTTTACTCAATTTATATTTCAGTAGCAACCAACTTCGTAATGATTTGTAATAAATACTCAGACTGAACTTTTGAAATCAAAATAACAAAATTAAAGAATTTCACTTATTAAAATCTAAGTTGTCAAGTCTGCATTTAAGAACATGCAGTAATGTTCTGTGAATAGGGCAATAAATGCTAAGCGCTAATTGAAGGAGAGATAAAGAAAAAAAAACATCCATGACATGATAATGAAATACCTGTAGGGACATAGTTTAATAGACGATAAGGAAGAGTACTTTTTTTATATATAATGAGTAAATGTACAAATATAGTAATAAGTTTTGTAGTAAGTTACTGCCCTAAGCCAAGGCTATGGCAGAAATACTTAAAATACACCGCCAGCTCAGTTATGCCATTCGAGGACTGCAGTTTCGTGTTTTTTAGCACTCATCAGCCCGGCATAGGAATTACCTGCGCTGGAGGCGATAAACCTCTTAAGGGAGCCAAGAGAGCCAAACAAACTGATAGCTAATGTAGAATTAGCACACCAGATGAGTAACCGCGGCAAATAGGTTGGTAACTTATTACAAAATACCACGCTTTGCCATCAATCTTTGAGTTGAACCGCACCACTGCTGCGGTCACTCATCCAGTGTGCCAATTCTATATTAGCTACCAGTTTGTTTGACTCTCTTGGCTCCCTTAAGAGGTTTATTGCCTCCAGATCAGATAATTCCTATTCCGGGCTGATGAGTGCTAAAAAGCACGAAACTGCAGTCCTCGGAAGGAATAACTGAGCTGGCGGTGTATTTTAAGTATAGTAATAAATACATGAAATAAACATAGTTAATTTGTCATTTTTGCTTTTAAAGCTTTTTAATCATTAAAATGTCCTTGTTACAATAATTAAGCATTAAGCTTGTTGTTTAGAACAAGACACGGTGATGAGTATGACAGCTTTTATTATTTTTTTAAATGTTGAAACTTAATTTTGTTTCTCTTTTAATCTGGTACCCAACGTAATCATCACGAGAAATGTGTGCAAACATTTTAGACGTACATAACTGACCATCTCAATAAGTATCTTAATTAGGCAAGAGCATGAAATTGCCCGTTTATTTGGGATTGACCTTTATACTGGTATGCTGCAGTGGGCAGCTTCACCTCCAGAAATACATTTTCGAGATAATTGAAAAAAAGCGTTTGGAAGTCAATACTAACAATAGGGAAATGTTGGAAGTAGACGTTTTTTTCGTGCATTTTTTTCAGCGAGAATCAAATAAGCAAGCATGTGCAATGAAGCTAAGGTACAATAAATGATAAAAATGCAAAAAAAAAAAAAAAAAAAAAAAAAGGAAGAAAAATGGAAAATTTGCAGTTTTTGTTCTTTACCCGCCCATGGCACTATGAATGTTCGCATGCATAATTATAAATATGTGTTTGCGTGTGTGTGTGTGTGCGGGAGTTTTTGTGTGTGTATGTGTGTGGGAGCTTTTGTGTGTGTATGTGTGCGGGAGTTTGTGTGTGTGTGTGTGTGTGTGTGTGTGCGGGAGCTTTTGTGTGTGTATGTGTGCGAGATTTTATGTGTGTGTGTGTGGGGGAGTTTTAGTGTGAGCATGTAGTATGGGTGTGCGCGTGCAAGTGTGGGTGTGTGCGAGTCAAGTGTGGGTGTGTGCATGTAAGTGTGAGTGTTTGCGCGTTCTGGAGTTTTTCTGAGTGAGTGCTCGGAAGTTTTTTTGTGTGTATGTGTGTGAGAGTTTATGTATGTGTTCGCGGGAGGTTTTGTGTGTGCGTGTAAGTATGGGTGTGCGCGTATAAGTGTGGGTGTGTAAGTGTCAAGTGTGGGCGTGTGCGTGTGAGTGTTTGTACGTAATTGTGGATGTGCGTGTGTGTGTGCGATTAACGACGCAGTGTGTCTCTTTCTAACGACTTGTGCGTCTGACTAACTTTGGAAAGAACTTAATCTTTAAAAGACAGATAAATGATAATTGAATATCCTTGCAGCTCATTAAACCTAATTAAAGCTTAGTTTCAATACGATCAATCTTTCGGATAAGAAACCAGCAAAAGAGTTATTCTTTCATTGATATTAGAGCTATCTGTACTTTCTTTCTTTGAAATACTTTGATTCAAAAGAAAACTCTTAAATCAGTCACAACTTTCGACTCTTTGGTAATGAGAGCTCTTAATGAAATTTCGATATTTTCTGAATATTTTATTTCTTGCAGATAAAGTTAATCTCTTATTTTCTCATGTCCATACTTATGCTTCTTTTCTTTTCATAGTATTGAAAATAATTTTTCTATAATAACTTTTTTTTGTCTTGAGTATTATTATAACTATATTCTTGTTTATGCTTTATGTAGCCTACATCTTTGAAGTGTAACAATATGTCCACTAAATTTGCAGCCTTTACAGAACATGCATCTTATACGGTAGTGATAAATTTTCGTATATTTTAAAACTTGAATTAAAGGAAAACTATCCATAAGAAAGCTAATTTCATCGCTCATTAAAATTCATAAACTCTTGACTACAGTGTTTTTTACTAAGCTTTTTCGAGTTACTCGTGTTAGTGTAGGTGAGAGTGTTGTACCTTGGGACGTATGTACCTTGGGGCACTGCTAATTTCTAAAAATCTATTTTTAGCAGCAATGTTTTTGCAATCTCAAATAGTAACCTTCCCCACTAAATGGTGCAATAGTAAAAATCAGCATCAAATGAGTAAAATTGACGATTTTAGGAGAGAAAGAAAATTTCATGACTCCAAAGTAAAATTTTCTTTCATTTTAGTTCATTTTCTGTCTTTGTATTTGTAAATTTAATCAGCTGAATTTTATTTTGTTGTAAAAAAGTAGAACTTTAAATATTTTGCTTATGAAAAAATAATGAAAGTACATCCTGATTGATAATTATTTTGATTTTTCAAAAACAACGTTATGATTGTACCTTGGGATAACAAACTTTTTTTTTTTACCTTAGGACACGTTCCAAGGTACAACCTATCTATGGTTCTTAATAATTAAGATATTTTTAGGAACAGGGAACAATGTTCTAATTTTATGTAGTCTTTTAAGCACATTTAATGTTAGATAATATTGCATAATTCATTATTCATAATTCGTAATTCACTACCATGGAAATATATATATATATATATATATATATATATATATATATATATATATATATATATATATATATATATATATATAATTTTTTTTTCTGGTGCAAAATTGGTTCAAGTATATATTTGTTCCCTGAATCATGAAAACTTTCCCAAAATACGACAGGATGTTTCGCAAGGTACATTGTTTTACCTTTGGTAAGCTTGAAACTTTTACTTTAAATGGCTGGCAATATTTTATTTTCAAACTGTTTGAATTTTAAAAAATATGTTGCATAGAAGTAAGTTGGGGTATTTCAATATGACTTTTAAATTTTAAATTTGATTCAAATAATTGACGTTAAAAAGTAAAATATGAGAAGTGTCCCAAGGTACAACACTCTCCCCTACATCACGAAGGTACGTGAACGATACCAAATTTTACGCAAGTAGGGTAGATCGACCAGTGAATGAACAGTTAAGCAAAATTTCATTTTTAAAAAATCCTAGTAATTTTAAATTCTATACTATAAAGATCGTGATAGCTAAAACATTTTAATTGATCTATGTAAATGTCTCTAAAAAATCGCGGGAATTCAAATGGTACCGCTTCCGACTTTTTTAGGTGTTTAAAGAAAAAATGGCACAACGACCCAGTGAATGAACACCTCGAACCAGTAAATGAACACAAATTGGTCCAGTGAATGAACATGATAAATTTTGATTCAAAAAGAAACTAAGTTTCTTTGAGATCTATCTGTCTATCTATCTATCTATATAACTATCCATATCTATTTATCTATCTATCTATTTATATAACTATCTATATCTATCTATCTATATAATTATCTATATCTATTTATCTATCTATTTATATAACCATCTATATCTATCTATCTATATCCATCTTTTTATATCACTATCCATCTATCAACATACCTTTCTATCTATTTTTCTATCTACACATCTATTGATCTATCTCTATGTCTATTTACCTATTTATCAATGTACTTATCTATTTTTCTATCTATCTAACTACTTATCTATCTATCTATCTACTTATCTGTCCACTTATCTACTTATCTATCTATCTATGTATGTATTTATCTATCTATTTATATAACTATCTATATCTATATATCTATATCCATCTCTTTTTATCACTATCTATCTATCAATATACCTTTCTATCTATTTTTCTATCTACACATCTATCAATTCCATCTCTATGTCTATTTACCTATTTATCAATGTACTTATCTATTTTTCTATCTATCTATCTACTTATCTGTATTTAGCTATCTATATATTTATCTATGTATGTATCTATCTATCTACTTATCTATTTATCTATATATATATCTACTTATCTATCTATCTATCTAACTATCTACTTATCAATTTATCTACCTACTTATCTATCTATTTATCTATTTACTTATCTATATATCTATCTATCTATTTATATATCATATCTATTTACCTCTATGTCTATTAACCTATTAATCAATGTACTTATCTATTTTTCTATCTATCTATCTACTTATCTGTCCACTTATCTACTTATCTATCTATCTATGTATGTATCTATATATCCATTTATCTATCTACTTATCTATCTATTTATCTATCTATCTACTGATCTATCTATCTATCTATCTAACTATCTACTTATCAATTTATCTATCTACTTATCTATCTATCTATCTGTCTATCTACCTAACTATCTACTTTTTTATCTGTCTGTACATCTAAATATCTACCAATATATTATCCTAATCAATCTATTTATCTGTCTATCAACCTGCTTTGTTACCTGTCTTTCTATCTACCTATCTATCTCCTTATCAGTATATCTACCTATCTATATCTATCCGCCAATCTATATCTATCGGTCTATCTACCTGTCTACATATCTACCTAATATCTATCTCTGTATCAGTCTCTCTACCTAGCAATATATCTCTATATTAGTCTCTCTATCTACCTATCTATCTATTAACCACTACCTATCTATTTATCTATCAATAAATCTATCGATCTATCTATCTACCTACCTATTCTATCTCTATATTTATCCACCTATATATCTATTTACCTCTTATTTTTTATATATCTATCTCTATATCTTCCTTTATCTATTTATCTATCTATCTATATACAAACATACATACATATCTATCTACCTATCTATCTATATACAAACATACATACATATCTATCTACCTATCTGTTCTCTCTCTTTGTATATGTATTTCTATTTATCTATCTCTGTATCTACCTGTCTATCTATCAAGAGAGATAAAGAAATAGAAAGATAGATGTAGGTAGGTAGGTTAATATACAGATAGAGATATAGATAGATAAAAGATAAAACTCAGTAAAAAGTGCATTGTTTACAAAGACAAAAATAAAGAAATTATAAAATATATAATGAAATACATAAATAAATAAGCATATAAAACTATCTGCATTACAAAAAAGTACGAAAATGAAAATATCTCTAAGAAACTTCAAATTTCTTTTTAAATCAAAAGAACTTTTGCCATTGTTCATTCACTGGGTTTTTCGCAATTTTTCGTACCCAGTGACTGAACACCCCTCTACCTGAAAATCTACGCATTCTGCATTGACTGAAACAATTTAAATCCATAGCCTAAATATGTATACTTAATTTTTCTTTCGTAGAGTTAAAAAATAAAATTTATCGATACAAATAATATGTATCAAAATAATTGCTAGCACGAAACCAGCCTTATTATTTTGAAAGAGAAAAAGAACGATTCACGGCAATAAAAATTTCAAATTTTTTCCAGAAAAAAAAATACGTATCCAAAGTAACCAATCAGGTGTCAGATAGCTTAGAATATCAATAAAGAACGCTTTTGTAGTGAATTTATTCAGAAAAAAAAAATTTGGAAGCTTACTTTTTTTTTAAAAAAAGGACATTCACTGGGTGATGTTCACTCACTGGTCGGTCTACCCTAGTACTAGGACTTAAATTAGATTGCAAACACAAAGCCGCGAGTTTAACTCTACCTAGCGATTTTGGAACGAAATCCCCTCTGCGAAGCTTTCAGAAACATTTATGTGGGATAATAAGCTTTGCATACATTATAGCATGTTAAAATATTAATGAGACCTCCTTAAAAAGAGGCAGTAAATAATGAAACGTATTCTTTAAAAATATATCTTGTTGGGACATTGTTTAGAAAGAACTGTTTTTTAATACATTACAATTTGTTGGTCAGTCTTGCCAAACGTCGACTCTAACGCTCAAAACGATAGGTACGCAGTAATGAATTGCATTTGCAAAAGTATTATTTTATTTAGTATCTACTATTGTATTTTCTTTCTTTTGCTTCATGTGATTGTGATTTTTATGTTATTATTTCCGTTGAATTATTAAAATGCACAGAACAAAAATAATTCGTGCAAAAAGAATTCACGACATAATATTTTAAGAGATAAGTTGAATCCGAAACAACAGTTTGCCAATGAGTCTGTACTTTTGTCGTAAATCAAATGATTGACCACCAAGTGTTCTTTCACGTAAAAAAAAAAAAAAAAGCCCGAGCAGATTGCAACCCTGTGGATCTCTGGGGGACTTACAGGTTAAAAATGGTCGATCAACATCCAAAGTCTTTGTTGGAATTTGTATTTGGTCTCGCAACTGTTTTACAGCTATTGCCCCTGAGCAGATTAATTTTAATTAGAATCAATCTCAAATGTATCTACCATGTAGTACTCGAGCGTTAAGAACAAAAAACAATGTTTTCCTAAGTCGTCTTATTTTGTCTAAATCAGATTCACTTTTGTAGCCATCCTTTATCATTTCCATTCACTTCATTTAAAGAAAAAATATGTGAATGTTTTTGATTGAAAACAATAATCAATGTTTCTGTTTTGTGCCAGCTAGGCTGGCAATTTCAGGTGCGCTGCTTCACTTTTCCAACTGTACCGTAATTTGGGACGTAGTCCGACCTCTTAAGTACACACAAGCTATAAGGACCCGTTTATAGGGTAGGCAACTATTCCCAGCACAACAACACATTCACAGAAAGAAAGGACAAGAGAGAGAAAGTACATCCAAGCCCGAGCCAGGATTTGAGCTCAGGACCGCCCCATCGCAGTAAGATTTCTCTGACCACTAGACAAGCGCCCGGCTCTTCGATTGAAACAACATGAATTTATTTTTAGCAAACTGCGTTTACAAAATATTGGGTCGTTTCCAAACTTTTAAACGTATCTTTTTCTGAAAGAGCATGCTTAAAAAGGTAGGATTTAACCATTTTCAAAATAATTTGACAGAGTTTTATATTTTTTAACAATTATTTTAATCGGTGCGCAGATTGAAATTAAGGCTTTACGCTCCTGCAAATTACATTACAAGTGGTGAAGTGCCATTCATTGACGTCATTAGTGCACAGCGCAAATTATCATAATCAGGCAACGCGCTTCAGAGCAAAACGTAAACATTTAGCGCGGTAATGGTGTAGCACGCCAAAGTACATCATTTGTGACGGCATAAAGACCACGGAATTTTTCAAAAACCGGACATTTAAAAACATTAAATAAAAAATAACAGTTGGGAAAATAAAGTCTTTCCTGGCTCCAAGTCATTTTTTTAATGCTTATTCTATCAATTTCAGTGACTAAAAGTAGTACTTTTCACTGACCCCATTGAACTAAGTCAGGTGAAGATATCTTTGTTGTAATCTAAAATGCAATAATAATATTTGCCACTGAAATTAATTCAAGCATTTTTTGTCCATCACTATTTTAAACGAGTGAACACTATCAAGAGAAAAAAGGGAAAATAACTAATGTTATACATCGTGAAAAACAACGTAATCTCATTTTGAATTTCCTTCCAGGCATGGAAGCGTTAAAAGATTTTTCATAGGACTGGCCTCTTTTTCATATTTCGCAAATGCAAATAATATTCTTTCATTTCCAACGAAGTAAACAAAATGCAAAAGTCAAGCTTCCTTATTTCACTATTTTATTTTTGTACGTTTTGAAGTCAATGACCGAGAATTAAAGAGGAAACTCATCAGCATTAAGGGAAAGCACAACATAGAAACTTAGAAATTAAAAGAATTAAATTTCGTAGAATGTTTTATTTTAAAACTTCGTTAGTAAGAAGAGAAGTGTTTTACTAAAGTCATGTATCATTAAACGATATTTTTTTCACCGTAGAATTTTTGGCAGAATTTGGTTTAGAATTTTGTTCTTCTTCATTGTTTATGGATCCAGTTAATAGACAGTACATATTTTTATCTATTATCAATATAGATTATAGATAAAAACATTAAATCGTTTTTTTCCTTCCAGAATTTCTTGTATTTGATTATTTGTACGCATTCGAAGTTTTAAATTAGTTAATTTTTTCTATTTAAGATATGGCGTTTTCTTTTCTTTACACTACATTATGTTTAACGTATTTTGAGAAGACAGTAAAGTTGATTTTTACATGTAGGTAGTAACCTAGAGTTTGCTGCCATGGGAGGTTGTCCTTGCTGATCTGCATAGCGAAATTTAGCACACCCAACCCGTACTGTTTTTATGCAAAAACTACTGCTCTTTATTTAGAAAACATTATTATTATTATTATTTTCTTTTTGAAGGTGGGGCGTGTTATTAGATGTAATGGAAATTGCTTTATATTTACGTTATTTTATCCTCTCGAAAGATGAACATCATTTGCGTTTCACTTAACTTGAATTCATTAAAGTTTCATGCGATTAAGATTTAAAAACACAAACATACATTAGAATTTTCTCAATTTAAAAAAAAAGGAAAATACAAGTGCGAAAAGATGACAGAAGACCCAAATTATTAGGTACGAGTATCTTTAAGACATAAGGAAGGTTTTTAAGGCATAGTTCTTAAAGGAAATCGTTGCAATAATAATATGGGCGAACCAAATCAGCCGCATACTTATTTTGCTTTCAAGTGAAAACAAAATTCATTCCAATACATGTTCTGTATTGAATAAGAAATAAAAACTCTAGCTAAAACTCGAATGGTTTTTACATAAAGTTTGCAAGCTAAGACACTTAAAATTTTGAACTAAACGTGTTTTAATATATGTGCGAATAAATAAGTAACAACTTCAAGCAGAATAAAATCGATAACATTATTTATTTTTCTTTTTTATTAAGAATGCAACAGTTGAATGAAAGAAATTGATGACAACTTTGGGATAATTCTTATCATTTTTTCTTAACTAACACCGTTAACAACAATCCTTTATTGGTGAGAAAACCTATTTAAATAAATTTTTTTCACTGAAAATCATTTTCATTTTGAAGAATGAATGTTGGCACGATGTGACTGATACCGTGCAAATAAATAATTTTTGAGCTAAAAAGAAAACATTTAACAAAAATAATCCAAATAATTTCGTCGATTGTTTATATTCGATATGATTCGAAGTTGATACTAATTTATCGTTACATATATTAAAACATGTTTAATTCAAAATTTTATGGTGATAATGATTAAAAACGAAAAAAAGTGCAGTTAACGATCTTAACACGATGAGATGCATACTATAGTGCCACTGCTTTTTCTTCAAACACTGATGTTGTTAAGTCAGAACAAACAACGTAAGTAGAAGCACAAATTTGTAAATTACACCAGACACGTGTTTCGGCGTTACAGGGAACGCCTTTTTCAATGCAAAAAATAATGAGCTTATGGATGAAAAGACATCCGACAAAAGCCAAGAGCAGATAAGCATGCAGCTTAAAAGATAAAAACAGCGGATTAGCCAAACACCAATGACAAAGTTATAAACCGATCAGGAACCAATAGGAATGCAAGCAAAGGCCAGGAGCTTTCTCTTAGGCACGAACCCAGAAAGAAAGAATTCAATTGGACAAGGATTAAGCCGAAGCTTAAACAAAAAGAAAAGAAATTGTCAGTAACCGTGAACCGCAAGAAAGGAAAAGCAGAATGGAAAACCAAGAAATAAAATAAACAGAAACAAAAAATATTCGAAGAAAGGAAAAATAAAGATAAATAGAAGAAAATTGGGGGGGGGGGGGAGGGTGTCAATCAAGACAAAAAGGTAAAAATAAACAAAGGAAGATAGATAAAAATGAGTGGGAAAAAAGGGGAGTATTAAAGATATGGGAGCCAAATGTTAGAAAAATATGGAACTGAACTAAGATCGTTAACTAAGTTAGAACTGTTCCTCAAAATATGAAAGGATTCCCAAAAGTCAAGATCTGATGAATTGGGGCATTTTTGGATAATCTGATAAGAGTTAAAATCAAAAGAGTGATTCGAATCCCAACAATGTTGAGCAATACTAGACTTATTTAATTGTTGTTTTTTCACATAATTTTGATGCTCTTTCAAGCGAATTTTTAAAGCACGCCGAGTCTGTCCAATATAGGCAAGTTTACAACTACAATTAATTCTATAAATTCCACAACAATTAAGAGGGTGAATAGGATCTTTAAGAGAAGAGAATGAAAGTTTATTAATAGGAGAGAACACCACCTGGAATTGGAAACGTTTTAGAATCTTAGCAACCTGATAGCTTACAGATGGAAAGAATGGCAAAACAACCAAATTCTTTCTGATGAAGGTTCGGTTAAGAACATTAGTTTGGGATTTATTTGAAAGTTTTTTATAAATGGAATCAATCAAAGTTGGCGGATAGTCTCTATCAATTGCCACAGCTTTAAGATAATTAAGTTCCACTTTAAGAAGTTCCGACGAAGAACAAATATTAATTGCGCGATAAACAAAAGAATTGAAAGCAGAATATTTTTGATTTGGAGGATGAGACGATAGTCTATGAGGAGGTAAAGAGACAGCAAAAGGTTTGCGATAAACAGTAGTTTCAAAACCAATTTCAGTACGAGAAACAAGTACATCAAGAAATGAAATGCAATTATTCCGTTCTTTCTCACAAGAAAACTGAATATGAGGATCAATGGAGTTTAAAATAGATAAAACCTCATCACTCTCAAACTGATTCTGGTTCATTAGAACAAAACAATCATCAACATACCGAACATAAAATCGGAACTGCAGTTTTTGGAACAGCTTAACCTCAAAATAATGCATGTAAATATCACTAAGAATAGGGCTAAGTGGGTTACCCATAGCCAGACCATCTAACATAATATAAAAATTCCCATTAAAAACAAAAGAACATTGCTTAAGACAAGTACGGGTAAGGAAAATTAAATCCTCAATTTCCGTATTGGTGAAATGAAATTCAGAAAGTCTTCTACGAAGGCATAACAATGAACCCTCGACGGGAACGTTCGTAAATAAAGAGTTAACGTCAAAAGAAGCCATAAAAGAGTTATTTGGAACGAAACTATGAATTTTTTTAACAAACTCAACAGAATTTTTAATAGTAAATAAATTGTGACTCCTAAGGGGAGAAAACACAGAGACTAAATATTTTGCAATTTTGTACGAAGCCGTACCAATATTGGAAACAATCGGCCTGAAAGGAATACCAGCTTTATGCACCTTAGGTAAAGCATAAAATCTAGCACAATTAGCAATAGATGGAACAACAGAGCGTTTAACATTTGAAGGAATAGACTTAACAGACTTGACAGCAGATGCAATAGTTTTTAACTCTTTATCACTAGGATCTTTAGAAATTTCAGCATATGGCCCAGAAGAAATCAAATCATTAGTTTTATCAACATAAGATGATTTGTCAAGAACAACAATTTGGCCACCCTTGTCAGCTTTGGTAACAACCAGATCAGAATTCGAAACTAAGTCTTTAACAGAACGGCTAACAGTATTAGCAAATACAGTTTTAGAAATTTTCGAGTTAAAGTCAATATTAGAAGCTATAAGATGCCGAATCGAATCTTTTTGAGAGGAAGTTAAGGCACTAAATTTAAAAGCTTTCTCAACAGGAGCAATAAGCTTTGAAAAAGAAGGATTAACACTCACAGCAAAATTATCATTACATTTTAGAGCCTCAATTTGAGAATTACTTAATGGAACGCTAGAAAGATTAACAACAACATTCTTATTAACAACAGGTAAATTATCAAGAGGAACGACATGAGAAGATTTACAAAGCATAGCTAATTTCTTTTTCAAAACAATTTGATGTTTATCAGAGGAACGAAGGGTTCTAGACCAAGAATTTCTGTCAATAATGTTAAACTTGGGAATGGAATTAGAAACCGAAAGATGTAAATCATAAAGTTCACGTTCAATAAACGATAAATGTTTCCTAGTTTCCAGGATCGAAGCTCTGAGTAAAGCCAATTTCGACCGAAAGATTACTTTGTCAATTTTTACAGAACGTGGTAAATTACATTTCAAAGAAATAAACTTCGGAATAATTTTCTTGCGCCTACACTCTTGAAGAAATTTTAAATGGTTCAGAAAACGAAATTTCTTAATCCGAAGATTGGCAAAAATGCCGAAACACGTGTCTGCTGTAATTTACAAATTTGTGCTTCTACTTACGTTGTTTGTTCTGACTTTACTATTCAGCACAAAGGTATTTATTTATCTTACTGATGTTGTTGTTTTTTTTTAAAGCATATTTATATTTCCACGGTATAATAAACAGAAAACTAGTATGCTGTGTCCGTCACGATACATTCTTCTATAACTGTCTTGTGAAATCTGATCTTTCCTCATACTTGACGAGGAAGCACTATTCCCAACAAAACTAAAATTAGACACGCGAAAACTCTCATCCCAATTTCCCAATTATCGCAAAAGCAAAGCAGAGAGCGAAATTAGAAAGTTTTTTAAAAATCCTTGCTTGAATTAATTAAATATTTTATTTGTTAACAAACATAAGGTGGCAACAGTTAAAAATTTTAAACCATTGAAATATTATTTCCTATCATTTCTCAACAATTCGGAACTCCAGCGCTCGAATACGCTACCTTGCGGTGATTTACAAAACTGCCGATGGAACTAAAACATTGCCACGTTGCGTTCCACTTGTGTCTGTTGACGTAAACACAGGCAGTTTGTTCTGAGTATTTATTAACGCAATCGATGTGTCTTAGTTTGCTTTCAGCTACAGAAATTAATTCGTCCCTCAGTAGTATTCTCGAGCTTCTCAAAATAATGTTAGTTTTCCTTATTTCTTTCAAAAAAGTATTAAATGGTGGAAGCGTAAACAAGAAAATTCTGGATTAACAAAATTGAATAACGTTATACCAGGTAAAATTTTTTATTGTTTTGTATGAATTTGTAAGAATATGAGTTTTTTTTTAAATCTTAAATTAATTTAACTAATCATGTTTTACAGCAGCACTTATTTGGAATGGACAGTATGCAAAATATTTTCTTGAATTTATTATCGTAGAACAAAATGAAAAATGTTTAACCGAGAAAGAATTTACTTTATTCCTTTTATTCTCAGCTGAAAGGTTTCGCCAAATTTGTTTAAGGTTATAGTTTTGGTATTGTGCGAGCTAAGTAGCCTTGGCGAGATTTCGCGTTTTTAGTTAAACCATTTTTAATTTTTATCATGAGTGGAATAAAATGATAGTAAGATTACAGAATTCGATAACTAAAAAGAAATAATGGTCAATCAACTGAAAAGAAAACTACCACCATGTATAAACTGTGAGTACACATTTTATTTATTTTGTTCTGAGTGAATTTGAATAAATATCAGTTTTTCAATTCGATGAAAAAAAAAACGAACTTAACAACATTGACTGGACACTTTTCCTTAACCTAATTCCACATAAATGATTTAAATAACCTTTGTTACTACAGTATTATACTGAAATAGACAGTATGCAAATAAATTTTCTTGAAAATATTTATCGCAGAACAGATTGAAAAATCCAGAAAGAACGTTAAGAATTTGAACAATAAAAAATAAAAGTTCGCCAAAAATCTGTTTATAGGGTTATGGTTTTAAAATTGCGTGAAAGAATAATGTATCTTGACAAGATTTCGCATATCAGGTAAATCATTTCCATGACGAATGAATTAAATGCATGATTTCTTTGGATATCCAATCATATAGTCATAGAAATAAATTATCTAGTGTTAAACGTTACTCTTGACAGTCTGCCACGTATGTGCACTATGTGACAAAAATGTCAACAAATGCCGGAAATGTCACGAAACTGAACTTAATATGTACTAATGTATAGAAAAAACGGTACAAAATGAAAATGCCGTTCGAAGCGAACCAAAAACTTATGAATTCCGAATTCAGCATCGTGAAAATGGCTGCTTCAGAACAACTTACTGTGTGTTCTGCATTAATTGTTTACTTTCGTAATACTTTTTGGTTTCTAATCTCTTTCTATATGGGTCAGAATAACCAAAAGACTGAAAAATCTTTTCAAATGAATAAAGCGAAAAATTCATACATACGAGCAAAAATCACAACACTTTTAGCATTTTCTTCGTTACCACATGCGTTTGTTTTAGGGGCATTCCACGGTATTTTTGACATTATGTAGAGTCCGTAACGTGACCTTTTTTTGCCATAACTTTTTAATTTACCGTTAGATTTGCAAATTATTTTAATTTGAGCTGGTGTGGTGGTTGGAAAAGATCAAAATAAAATAATATGATAATCAAACAGTAAATTAAAAAGTTATGGCAAAAAAGGTCACGTTACGGACTCTACATAAATGTCAAAAATACCTTGGAATGCCCCTTTAGTTTTTAAGTTGGCCATTAGACAGTGACTGCAGTGCCCCCTATAGTTCGTTGGAGTTGCGAATTAAAATCACGCGAAATACGCAGACGACTATTACGATTTATTTTCGTCTATTACGTCTATTACGATTTATTTTCTTATTGTTGCATTAATAATGCTATTTTTGTTCGCACAAAAAAACTCCCTTTTGGAGCTATTGGCGAAAAAATTGAACCAACGCCTGTTTACATATAGGTTCACATTTATTCCAAATTTCATCCCGAGCGTGGCATTACTTCTTGAGATATAGTACTTGCAATTGAAAAGAAATAAATAAAATTTAATTAAGAAAAATAACAGTTTGTAAATATGTGCCACACGATTAAAAATGATGAACTTGGAATCCGTAGCAGAGACAATTATATTACCTTGGTAAGATTTCTTGCGCACATCACTCATTGAGGCAAGCCTTGGAATTTTCATTTTTCGGACCACTACTTTTTTTTTCTGAACACTCACGATTGCTTATTGTTCTCACTTGACTGTTTTGATTTGCTATCATTTTATTTTCCCGCCAGCACCCTCTGCAGCATCACCGTCGACCGGCTCCTCACGTAGTGATCCTATAGCGAAAACCGTCTCCAGTTTGCGTCAATATCCTACACACACGCGCATACATACACAACTACACACACACGCATACATATACGCACACAAACACATACACACACTCAAACATATACATACCACACACGCATACGTACAGACACCTACACATACATACAGATACCTACACATACACACATACCTACACACAACTATCCACACACTCATCACACTCATGCCTACACACAACTACCCACACACTCATCGCACTCATCAATTCACAAAGAAACAAACACATATGCCTACACACACATACACATTCCCCACCACACACAAACACTCATACACACAACTACCCACACACTCATACCTGCACACAGACACACACATGCCGTCACACACATACACATATCCCCTTACACACAAACACACATACCCCCACACACATAAACACACATGCCTACATACACACACACACACACACACACACACACACACACACACACACACACTCGTGATTGCGAAAAACATAATTTGAATTCAAAAGGCCAAAATTCGTTTTTGTTTTTAATTTTTTTTTTACCGTTATGCCCTCAGAATGCTTTTATGCCACATCTTAATGAATCAGTAATGGAAAAACACATTTATCAGCTTATTAGGATTGCTTACTGTTATGTTGTTTTCTTATCAGGTACTACGCAAAAAGTAATTATGCATGCTATATGATCGAATACTAAATATATTTGATTAATATTCTAGAACGAAATTGTCGTCTTGCCCCGTAGAAGGGCAAGATGACGAAAAATTTCATTTGCAAAATAAGCCTCGATGTATCAGAAACCTTCAAATTATTTGGTTTATCACATAGCTTTAAAAAATAAGATTCATCTCAAAAATTTCAGTAAACGAAATATCAATGGATATTTTTTTACGCTCGTGAGAAATACAAAACTGTGAAGGTCATCATGTTGTCTCATATATTTATATTTATATATGTATTAGTTTAGAGAGAAAGTTATTTTTTCATAACTAACTATCCATCACCTGAATAAAAAAATGTTTTCCTTTCCGATTATTTTTCTGCAGAAGCTGAGAATGAGTAATTGATTTTTCAAAGCATTTCGCTTGGAGCTCTCCAGGGCAATTAACTTTGCAAGGAACGAAGCAGGAAATTCTCGAAAGAGGAGACAGATTTGATTGCTGGTAAATATTTGTCAAAACTACAAGCTTTGGTAGAGAAGAGTCATTTAGCATAAACGTAGGCATGCAATAGGGATTAAATTGAATGATCAAGTTCCTTCAATTAAATCAAAAATGGTTTTCGTTATTTACAAGTATGTTAGCAACTTGAAACTTACATTTGAACTTAAGAAAAGATATTTTGTCACCAATTCAATTCAGAAAGTTATCAATTTAAAAGAAAACATAATATTGCCTAGTTGTATACTTTATGTACATTGTTCAAACTGAACAAGAAAAGTTTCCTTGATTTTTTTTTAATTTCTCCTTTATTCTTGAGCAATGACGAATCGTTTTTTTTTTATCCTAATAATTTTTCGGATTACCATGACGACGAGAATAAGTTGTTTTTAATGTTTTTTTTAGAGAGACTAATTGAAGAGCTCAGCACAGAAATGTGACAAGCCACACGGAGTAACTTTTCGATCAAAACATTTGTTTCGCATAACTAAAACTGAAATAAACATGACTATGGATTATGTCATTTGGAGAAAAACATATCTAGTTTTAGTATCGCAGAATATAGAATGTATACTACCTTTGGAAAATTGCTTTTTTTTTTTGCATTGGAAATTGACCTTTTTAAAAATTTCAGATTATTTTAGATTGTTGGCCTACCTAAGTATCGCAATAAAAGTACTGTGAAAAAAAATGTTTCTGCGGAGAAATTGAAATTAGAGAAGCCTAGTTTTGACGCGACACGCTTCACATTAGACCCTTTCTACCTTATGCAAAAAAACATTATTTTGTACATCATTTCGTAAAACACATGACTGAGCACGATATTGTACTATCCGAATCCAATTCTTATCGATGCAAGTGCGAATTTTATTTTGTGCAAGTTATCAAACAAATTAAGTCGACCTAAGAGAAAATACTGATCTATATTGCCATGGGCAGGTAAATACGCATTTTATTCAGTAAGTTACCGTTCTATAGCAGGGCTAAGGCAGAAATACATGAAATACACCGCCAGCTAGTCAATTCCAACCGAGGACTGCAGTTTCGTGCTTATTAGCACTCATCAGCCCGGCATAGGACTAACTGAGCTGGAGGTGGAAAACCTCTTAAGGAAGCCAAGAGTGCCAAACAAACTGGTAGCTAACATATAATTAGCATTGACCAGACGAGTGACCGAAACAATGGTTCGGTTCAACTCGAATATTGCAGGCAAGGCAAGTATATTCAGTAAGTTACCGCCCTACAGCCAGACCTGCCTTGCCTGCAATATTCGAGTTGAACCGAACCATTGTTTCGGTCACTCGTCTGGTCAGTGCTAATTCTATGTTAGCTACCAGTTTGTTTGGCACTCTTGGCTTCCTTAAGAGGTTTTCTACCTCCAGCTCAGTTAGTCCTATGCCGGGCTGATGAGTGCTAATAAGCACGAAACTGCAGTCCTCGGTTGGAATTGACTGAGCTGGCGGTGTATTTCATGAAATACGCATTTTGGATTCAATAGCAACAATAGGGAAAGGTTAGAATTAGACGTTCCTTTCGAGCTTTTTATTCCAGCCGGAAATTATATAAGCAAGCTTGTACATTAAAGCTAACATACAATAAGGTAAAAAAACACACCAGTAGTTGTCAGTACTTCAGTAGTTGTCAGTACTTCAGTAGTTGTCAGTACTTCAGCAGTTGTCAGTACTTCAGTAGTGGCCTCTTCAAGATTTATATTTTAAAAAATATTATTCCAGGACTCCCAATATATTTACAAGTGCAATAAACGCGCAGGAGGTGTTTTCTCCTGCACTTTTGAATCCATTGGAAAACCTGGAATCTTTTTTAACACGCTTTTATTAGCTTCACCTGTATGTATGTATGTATGTATGTATGTATGTATGTATGTATGTATCTTGTAACGGAATCTTGCAACTCAAATTTCACCCACTTCCTGCGATCGAATTCTTTTGAAATTTGACATTAGACCTCAGACAAGATGACAATGCAACATTCTATAATCAAATTAATTAATCAAATCTTTTAATTGTTAGTTTCCACCAACTTTTATCAATATTTTGGCATAAATCCAACAATGTGAAAAAGGGAAAATTTTAAAAATACATCAAAAAATGCTCTCAAAAATTATTTAAAAATATCTACAAAAACCTTTAATTTTTCTGCATCAGACAAAATTGTTCCAATGTTCGAAAGTAATTAGAACATGAAATATAATTGTTTTTAACTAATTTCCTGCCAAAATTTAGGTTAGCCTTCAATTGGAAATTCATTGCTGATCAGACCATTGTTGAACAAAACTTTATTCAAATGCATCTCAAATTTTCAAAGTACTATAAATATGATTTCCGCAAACATACATCGATGGCTCACAGTAGCTTCTCATCGGTGTGCCCTTGTCTTAACTTTAAGATATTACCTCCCACTCGTTTTATAAATAATTTCGTCGCTCTCCAACATAAGACTAAAAACAGAAAAATAAAATAATAGTTTAAAAAACTAAAAAAACACGCTTTCGTAGCAAAGTGAACTAAAAAGTGAAAAATAATCTTTGGATGATAGTAGTTGACCAATCACTTAATTTTAATGTAATATAGGAAAGCGTGGGAGGCTTCTTATTAGTTGTCTTGAATTTCTTCCATTTGCTGTCCAAACAAAAATGTAAATAGACAGCACCCCACCCTTTTTTGCATTACATAAAAATTAATTGATTGGTCAACTACTATCATCCAAAGATTATTTTTCACTTTTTAGTTCACTTTGCTACGAAAGCGTGTTTTTTTAGTTTTTTAAACTATTATTTTTTCAAATATAATCCTTGAAGTGGCCGCTACCGAAGCACTAGTAAGCACCGTCCACTACTGGTGTGTTTACCTTACATGACAAAATTCAACAACATAAAAATTGAAAAATTTGCAGATACTGCCGATTACCTACCCATGGCAATACAGTTTTTCAAAACTGTTAAAAATCCATAGGAAAAATTGTGAAAATCACTTTTAATATTTTTTTTCCACATGCCAGAAACATAGTTTCAGACAATTTTTCTAACTTTGATTAGTTTTTATAAAGTAACTAAACTGCTTTACTTGATAGATAGAGACACCTAATTTCTCCAGGAATTCTTCAAATTCAGACGCAAATGGTAGCCATTCCAAACTTTCATCGGAATTTATTTACGCATACTTACTTTTGCTTCCATTGCAATATTTTAAAGTTCAATCGCCTTAAATAAATCTAATGCGATTGTCTAGCTAAATCACCTTTAAGTGAAGAAAGGTAGAAGCTGAAACAATTCGTGGTTCAAGTAAATTAGAAAATATTATGCCTCCCTCAGCGTACATTCGCTTAATGCAGTTTCCATGTCGTTGTTGGGTCCCGTAAATGATCTCTCATTATTCCGTAAAAGACTATGCCAATTATTTTGGCAAACAGTACTGTTTAAAGCTTTCTTGTATGAATAGAAGTTTCATTGAACTTTCGCCTTTTTATATACGTAATGAAAATGCACTCGAGGCTACGTTGAAATGTTGTAATACAATTTTTCAGTTTTAGGAAATTCACTCTTTACAAAAAGGATTAAAAATAATAAAAGGCTTTATTTGAAATTTTGATGACTTTTTCATGAAAGGTTTTCAATATCTCTTTGCATTAAATATAGCTTTTTCACTACAAAAACATGGCTGAAGCTTTTATTATGTGACAAATACAAACGTGTTTATATAATTGGTAGCTCAAGTAATTTTAATTTTTTAAGTGGGTATGAAAAATAGCTAAAATTGATGTTAATTTATTTTTAATTGCAAAATCACTTGATAATGAATCGTTGGCTTCAAAGTATCATAGGTTCCTGAAATTGAACTGAAAACTTCAATGATATGCAAATAAGTATAAAACTAATTCAAAACAAAAACAACTATTTGCAATACATCACAATAATGACAGTATAAACATAAATAAAAATTAATCGTTTGATGTTAACCGACTATGATTCATTGCAACAAAATTTCTAGTAGTATCATATTGAGAGATTCCAATGGCTTGTAGTTAAAGAAAGATCCTGAAATTATATTTGTACGAAAGAAAGCAATGGTTTCACAGTTGTGGTCAAAATTGTTCCCAATCTGTTCCCAAATGTGCCCTCAACTTCTTCTCATACATAAGTGGATTTACTTTTCAGTTATTTTTTTAAGTAGCACACTCAGAGCACATTTTAGTGCACGTTCAAGCAACTGGAACTGTTTTTCCGAGTTAAAATATTCCAAACGTGTTTGCAATCTGTACGTGAAATTTGCAGTGCATTAGAGGAATTAAGCATCAAAAAGTTAATAAACTGTAATACGTAAATTTGGTAAGATTAACTGCAGAATGTAAACTCTTATGTATAGATAATGAGTGTGACAATCTAATTTAAAACAAAAATTACATTAGCATTGCAGAAGAATTTTGGATAGCAGAACACTCTTAACGAATTTCTTACGGAAGACCGATTTCTACAAAATGATATTTTTTTCTTACTGCTCTAGTTCATAGTGTTTTAACAATGATCGTATTTGGTTACAGCAAGAATGTTTATCGTTTGTTTTATTTTGTACACCAGCATTTTTTCATGAAACTTTTAGTTTAAGTTTTTTATCCATATTTAAATAATTCAATTAACAGTTTTTCCGTATTTCTATTGGCAAGATACAGAAGACCAACTAGAATATTTCAATAAAAAATTAAAAACTGTACAAAAAATAGGCAAAGTATCTGTAGTCACAGTCTATGAATCTAAAAGGCCTGCGTCCTTTCAGTCTCGAACCGCAAGAAAGCGTTTGATAGAGCAGGGCAAATGACGAGATAATCAGCATCCATGATCCGTACCAGATCACACACAGAAGACTAGAGAGGAATTGACAGTTTAAAAGTTGACAAAATCAATTACAGAAACAGTTCGGCGAAGGGAAAGATAAACAGTAAGACTTTCCGTTTCGAAAGGTCTCTGAACCAAAAAAGAAAAACTTTGGTCTGCTTCTGCAAAGCTTTTTTTTTTCATGAAATATAGGTATACTTAAAATTCCTAATCTTTAAAAGACCTTTGGAAGTAATGAGCATTTAATCCATCTTAATAAAGGAAAAAACTGACAAATTGTATTTCCGATTGTAATCATAAACATATTTATCAATCTCGATTGTTTTTCTTATTGTCGGACGAAAATCGATGCGTTCGATTTCCAATAGTTTTTCGCTTAGGCTGTAATTCTGCTGTACGTTTGATTTATAAATAACTATGTGTTTGGGAATCGCAGATAAAGTATTAGGTTCGCTTTATCTTTTTTTATTCATCAGAAAATCAGAAGAAAATTCTTAAATCACTCATTTCAGGAGTAGAGAAGTTTGACTTTCTTAATTAATCAATTTTGAAAACAATAACTAATAGACATATTTTAATAAGGTTGTGCCTGCAGTAATTTACAATTTTTGTGCATTAAAACGTTGGTAATTCATTCATTTAATAAATAATGTTTTCCATGCAATGCTGTTTAGGCGACAGTTTCATTACATGTTTTTAAAGTTTCTGAAGAAAATTTTTAAAAAAAGCATTGCTATAAAAATTATATAACTTCTGCTTACATAAAATATTTAAAAAAAAAAAAAGAAAGAAAGACAATTACTGTGATTATTACTAGATATTAGTACTACATTCAGAAATATGTACATGTAAAAAATATTTCTATACTTCTTTTTTTTTAAATAATTTTTAATGAAAAATAGCAATTAAAAGATAATATTTTGTTGCACAGTGAGACTTTAAATGATTAGTTTCATGATCCGATCGTCCAAAAACTAATAAAACATCCCAATGAGTGGATGTGTGATAACAAAACTCTATTTCTGCTTCGCTACCTAAATGCAGACAAAGCTAATGCTTTTTTAACTAACGTTTTTGAAATAGTCAACGTTAAGTAATTCAACAAAAGTTTTTAGAATATTAGAATTTACCTTTGCGCAGAAGCAAAAAAAGAGAGAGCTAAGGTTGGAAGGACAAAAATTTCAAAATGTATCATGTGCATTTTAACTGCAAGGTTGTAAAACCACTACAGATACATAAGACCAACTGGATGAATTGAACAAACACGTAAACAAACATACAAAAAAAAAAAGGAAAAGCGTCTGTGGCAACAGTCTATAAATCTTAAAGGCCCGAGGCTTCCCGATATTGGTCAGCAAGAGAGCGTTTGGATAGAGCAGGGCAAATGACGAGTTGGTCAACATCCATGATCTGTCATAAATCAGGCACAGAATACTTCAGAACGGAATTAGCAGTTTAAAAGTTTATAAAATCAAACGGCTAAAGAAAAGAAAAACATGAAGATATTTCTTTTTAAAAGGTATCTGAACTAGTTATGTTCCAAATATCCGTATCCGTATCCGCGGATATCCGAGGGAAAATAAAGATCTCTATCCGTATCCGTTACTTTTTTGACGGATCTTAAACGGATCTTTTCTATTTAAGTTTTTTTAAAATATTTGAATAAAAGACTCTTAAATTCTGTTTAAATTAGGTTTTATTCCCAATTTAAATTATAAGGTATCATTTATTATAAAGTATTATTTCAGAAGCCAATTTGTACCCCCCGTCACGAAAAAGAAGGGGTAATAAGTTTAAAAAGTGTGTATCTGTGTGTCTGTGGCATCGTAGCTCCTAAACAGATGAACCGATTTTTATCGTTCTTTATTCGTTCAAAAGGTGACTTGATCGAAAATGTTCCTAGCGTAGCCTCGCTTTTGTAGAACTTCAATTTCCAGAGACATTAATTAAAACCGACTTATTGTTTTTCACAATTATTTTAGTAAAAATTTACTCGTACGTTAAAAATATTGGCCCTAATTGGAAGAACAAAGTTTTCTGCGTTTGATATTTGCTTGGAACTTCTAAGATATATACAGTTAAAGCTATAATCTTGTTAAGTAAATTTTAAATTCAATTCAGAGCCATTATACGCGTGATTGGTAATGATTTCATAATCGGAAGATAAGAAGAAAAAGTTTAATAATTGGCAATTTCTATCTGCTGTTAGTTCATATTTGTTAACAATGTGTATTCTGACCCACGAAATTCATCTTAATATGAGGTTGGCCCTCTGTGACACGTTATTATTATTTTTTTAATTTTTAATTTAATATTAGTTTTTGTTATTGATTTGGGGTTTCTGTTATTCTTCATTTTCGTTTTTCTCGGCATCCTTAAAAAAAAAGTGAAACTAAATTATCTATTTATTGTTTGTGAAGGTGTTCCCAACTTTGTTATTTCGTCGGTCGGAGTAAATTGGGTGGAATGGGTCAGCGCTGCACTTATGCTGAAATAAAACGTGAAAAATGATTTCTATCCTGACCAGTAGCAGCTTTACACTTTTGCTCCTGTATCCTAGATCTACCGAGCAAGCTAGAAATAATTTTTCATTCTATTTAAGCATTAATGCGGCGCTGACCCATTCCTTCCAACTCTCCCTCAATTTTAACGGAGATTTCTTCAAAGAGTAAATTGTAGTCTTGATTATATTTTCGCCGTAGATGACGTTTTTTGAAGAAACTGCCATTTTTCTGACAGGAATACCTTCCGTAACAAATTTTACGCTTGGATAGTTGAACTGGGTAAAAAAAAATGAGATCCGTATCCGTATTGGTGGATCTTGTGACTAATGATCCAGATCCGGATCCGGATCCGCGGATCTACTTTTTTAACCATCCAGAACATCACCAGTCTGAGCCAAAAAAAAAAAAAAAAAATTTTTTTTTCACTGTAAAGCTTTTTTTTTCATGAAATATTGGTACACTTAAAATTCCTAATCTGTAAAAGACCTTTGGAAGTAATGAGTGTTTAATCTATCTTAATAAAGGAAAGAACTGACAAATTGTATTTCCGATTGTAATCATAAACATATTTATCAATCTCAATTGTTTTTTTATTGTCAGACGAAAATCGATACTTTCGATTTCCAATAGTTTTTCAGTTAGGCTGTAATTCTGCTGTACGATTCATTTATAAATAACTATGTGTTTTGAGGATTGCAAATAAAATATTAGGTTCGCTTTATCTTTTTTTTTTTAATTTATAAAATCTAAGGAAAATTCTTTAATTACTCATTTCAGAAACAGAGCAGTAAGACTTTCTTAATTGTTTGACATTGAAGACAATAGCCAGTAGACATAATTTAATAAGGCCTTAGTTTTCCATTTAAGTATTATTAATAATTATCAGATTAAATCCGAAAAAGTTCGTCAATTTTTAAAAAAATAGTTTTTTTAGGGCAGCTTCATGTCATATGTAAATATTTTTTTAGGTTTCCATTTCATCCCCTTCCAAATCTCATTGATGTTCTCCACGCGATGCCATTTGCGAAAATTTCATCACATGGATTTAAAGTTTCTCAGGATTTAAAAGAAAAGTATTGCTAAAAAAATTCAATAACTTCCACTTACATGAAATATTTCCGAAAAAAAAGCTAATTACCATAATTAAGATAGTAGTACTACGTTAAGAAATATGTACATGTAAAAAACAGGTACATATTTCTTAATGTAGCACAGTAAGTCTACTTACATTAAATATTTTCAAAAAAAAATGCTAGTTACTGTATTTAAAATATCAGTACTATATTAAGAAATATGCGCATGTAAAAAACATTTCTATGTTTCATTTTTTTCTGATTCTTTTTCATATTTTTTAAATATGTTTTCGTGAAAAATAACAATTAAAAGATAATCTTTTGTTGCACAGTGAGGATTTTTGAAATAATTCAGTCCATGGTCTAATCGCCCAAAAAGTAATCAAATATTTGCCCCCCTTCGTTGCCGTGTGATAAATCAAAACTCTATTTCTGCTTCGCTACCTAAATGCAGAAAAAGCTAATGCTTTTTTAACTACCGTTTTCTGAAACAATAAACGTTAAATAATTCAACAAACGTTTCTTGAATATGAGAGTTTACTTTTATGCAGAAGCAAATGGAAAGGAAACTAGAGTTGGAAGCACAAAATATGCAAACTATATTATCTGTATTCATTTGAGGTTACAATTAACTGTTTTACTACAAAAAAAAAAAAAAGCTTCTAAAAGTAGGTAGCCAGAAAAAATAATAACTAACCAAACCGACTGTTTCTAATATCGGTCGGCTTCTTATAAACTTGTAATATATTTAGTCTCTGTGTCCTCTTAGAGTTCATAATTTATTTACTGTTCAAAATTCTTTCGATCTTATTAAAGCATTCATAGTTTCGTTTGAAATGACTCTTTTATGGCTTCATTTGTTGTGAACTCTTTATTTAAGTACATTCGTTTTGAGGGTTCATTGATATGCTCTAAAGGTAGACTTTTTAAATTTAATTTTACCTCTAAAGAAATTTAGGATTTAATTTTCGTTACTCGTTCTTGCCTTAAACAATTGTTCCTTTAATGTTGAATAAATATCCTTGTGTATTAAAAGTTAAAAAAAAAAAAAAAATTACTACGTATATATGCACAAAATTGCAGATTCTGCCGACACGTGTTTTCGGGTTGCAAGTATCATTTTTTTCTAGTCTTTTGTTCCACCGTGTTTCTTTTCTCGGATGACTTTTTTTCTTAAAGTTCACACTTCATTGCATTGAAAAAGAGACTTCTTAAAACTCAGAAACATGTGTCTGGAGTAATATACAAATGTTGTGTGATCAAATGTTGTTATATCTCATTTTAAATTACATTTTTCTTGCTACATTATTGCTCTACCACTTACGAGTATAACATTTCTTTTGTACAAATCAGTGTTTTTTTAACCCTGTTTCTTTAACACTAACATCTTATGCAAGAAAAGCATAGAAATCACTAATATTCTGCGGAATGATCCAATAATTTCAAAAAATATATAAAGGAAGAAAGAAAGAAAAAAGCACTCACTCACACATACGTCTGAATTTCAAAAGAATTTGGGAGTAAAGTCTAAATTTGAAAAAATACTTTTTGTTTATATCCTTTAAAGTTTTCCTAATGCATTGCACGTGTCTATAATTTTTTATGGTACTTCTGTGTTTTGTGTATCTTATTTTAACTTAAGACTGTTCTAAACGCAAATTTTATAATACAAGTTCATCCATGATTTAGAAAACAATTTTCTAGAAATGAATTTGAAGAGAGACAGAAATAAATCACAGATTCATTTTTCGGATTTACCCAACAGAAAATTCCCTTATTCCTTAGGTAAATGAAATTCTTTCCAATGACCAACTTCAACCTTAAATTAATCTATAAAAATGATAAAAATACAAAAGGAAAATGGTTTGAAGCCATAATTCATTTTGTAGACAAAAAGATTTTTTGAAATGTCTTCTTTAAAATATTCTGGAACTAAAATAAATAAAATAACTAAGTTGCGAATTTTTTTCATCAAAACTGCATAAAAGTAAAAAAGGAATAGAAATCAATCTTCACGAAATGGCGCTTTTGTATATGGGGCCAAACTGAAAAGAAAGCACTTTCAACTGACACTTTTGCGATTTGTAAATAATGGTTCCGAATGATCTCTTCGTGGGAAAATACCACAATTTAAAAGATAATTTGTCTCTTGGAATGGCAGCAGTGGCACCCTGATGGTGCTTAAGAAAAATCGAAATGGTTGTATCCTTAAGCTATGGGGTTTATTTCTTCTGATATCATACATTTCAAATCCTATATTTATTGATACATTTTGAGGTTTGAACTCACAGTATTTCTATTTTGATATACTTCTTGCAGGAGATATTTTTATTATTAATATTATGGAGGAAAGTCGAGCTTTTTTTTACAAAGAGTTTCATACTACTATTCATACGTTAAATTTATTTTTTAAATAGTAATGGTGTATTTATTTTGGTTTGTGAAAGATTCTTTTTGCAGGCTATAAAGAATTGCTTTGTTATTATTAATATTGTTATTATTACTTTTGTTGTTATTGTTATTGTTAGTATTACTTTTGTTGTTATAGTTATTGTTATTGTTACTGTCATTGTTATTGTTATAGATAAAAACATTGTAGCTCGTTTGAGAATTATGCCTAATTTAGTTGCAGTAAAAGCGCATTATCATACTGCCTGTATGTCGACTTTTTATAACTATTTTCGCATATTTTTTGCAATCTCTATGTTTTATGTGTTTTCAAATTTTATCAATGTAACATGGAAACTTACATTTTTCGAGAGCATTTCAATAAATAGCTTAAAATTTTACGTACTGATGAAAAAAAATTCAGATTCGAGTTTTTTCGCTTTTTACATTTTTTGCGAAAATTTTCCCTAGTAAGGTATAATTGTTTAATACTATCAGAAAGTAGAAATTTCAACAGAAAAAATCTGCACCGATTTTTTTTAAATAAGATATTTTGACGTGAGAATTTTTGATTGAAAACTATGATGCTTTTTTAATATTAAATCAAAATAAGAAGAACAAATACATATTTTGAATCAAAAAATCAGTGCATTCGGGACACAAAAAGGTAACTTATCACCAAGTTTCGTTTCTTTTTTTTAGTGGGAGATAAAAATAAAAAACAGAAAAGTCGATTTTTGCATTTTTTGCAAAATCTTTGAGGTTATGTGAAAAAAGTGCAAGCTCAAAAGTTGTAGATCTTTTTATTACCAACAACTTTGTTGTTTAATCCTTTTCGATAAAACTCGCAGTTTTGTGAGAAATAGAGAAAAATCGTATTCACCCCTTAAAATCTCGCTCCCTCCTCCTTCCCGAACTCAGATTGTTCATAATTTTTTTCCTTTTATTTTGTTACAGTTTCTTATTTTTCTACAGGGTTTCATCAAGTTTTAAATGTTTTTGATCTCAAAAATTATTTGCACTGGCCTATAAGGTGCGTTCCTTATTTCTTACATACTGAGAATCATTCTGATAGTTTATGACATACTCTTGCATGCTTTGAATTGTTCATTACAAATTTAAGACTTAAGTATAAGATATTTACAAAAAAAAAAAGGTAAAACGGATAGAGAGGGGTGTAGGTGAGAGTGGGCCGAAAAAACTTATTTTTTTATTTTAAAGTTCTAATAGCGCGGAAAAGTTGCGAATTATAAAGGAAAGAAAAGGAGAAAAAGAATTATAGAAATTGATTGATATCTTCCGGTCGCGCATGAGCAATAAAATTTGACAAACTATGAAAAAAAACTTAATTTTTCCGATTAAAATAATAATAATAATAATAATTAGATAATTTCGTAATGTAATAGCCTGTAACGTCTTTAAACAGAGCATTAGAAAATTGTGTTTAAACTTAATTTCGCTTAGTTAATATCTTCCGATCGCGCATAAGACCCAAAATTTCCCAAATCATGAAAAAGTTATTTTTTATGGGTTTTTGGTATTGTTTGAATAAACAGTATTTAAATGTAATAGGCGAAGTATTTTTTCAGTCGAACTGAAAATGAGATGGAAGAAAAAAAACAGGTCTGTCATTGTTTTCCAGTCGCGCAAAGCTTTAAAATCTCTCCCTGCGCAGACGTCGGACAGCAATCCAGACAACGTCACTCACCTTGCTAAGACGCTCCCTCCACTCTATCCACGCTTTCTTAGGACCACGTCAGCTCTCTCCCTATATTGTTTTTTCAGTGTGCATATGTCAGTATTCATCTCAGTGCTTTGTTATTTAGTTCGATCTAGCTGCTTCCATTCTGCAACTCTTATAAGTTTCTGTCATGATATATGCCTGTGAAATTACGCAGTTTGTCTCCTCCATTTCAATGAGTTGCCATTTCGCTACCTGTTTAAGCTCTTGGATGGCCAGACAACAGAGCCTATAGGGCCGTGGTACCCCGATCGGTAGAGTGTCGGATTCGGGGCCGGAGGGTCCTGAGTTCGAACCTCGATGGTCGAAGACCCACCGTCGTCATTAAAGGGGACTGGGCGACGTTAAATATGCTCGTGGTCTCAATGTCCTCCAAGTGAAACGATACCTCTGGGGGTGCTAGCACCAGGTAGCTATTAGCTCCTGGACTAGTTCCAAATTCTCATTAACTGTTCGATCCGGTGATGGTGCTGCCATCTATCGGTATAAAAAATAATGGAGGCAAAGCACTTAGTCTGCAGTCCTCGACATAAATACAGTTGTAGTCAGTTGTGACTCGGAATCGGAACAGAGCCTATTACCTCTAAAAAATCGGATAATCGTTGAAAAGTTAGTTGGCTGTTTTTAACATAACTTTCAAACAATTCCAAGTGCACACGCAGACAATTGACCGACACTAGTATAGAGACTTGACACTAGTATAGGTAGCCGTATAAAAAATTTATTTGCATTGGCTATTTGCGACATAACGAGAAAACTTTTAACCGAACCAATAGCTGAGAATCATTGTATCACGATTAGGCCATTTAAATTAGTACGCGTTGAATAATAATGATGATGATGATGATAATAATAGTAATAATAATAGTAATAATAATAATAATAATAAAAAATAATAATAATAATAATAATAATAATAATAATAATAATAATAATAATAATAATAATAAAGGGCGGAGCAAGAATCGTAAAGGGGAAATGATTTAAAAAAGCAGTTTTCAAACTAGAAGCATATTACTTCCGCAAAATAACTGCAATACCCCTTTTTTTCTAAGTGCTAAAATGGTCTTTGAAAACCCAATAACGCAATCAAAGCCAATATTTTGCCTTTCGATCTGTTTACGGGCCAAGGAAATCGTTCTGTAAACCAGAAGCCTTGTACTTAATTGAAGGAACGAAAAAAACGCCATAAGAGAAAGAGGGGAAATCAATTAATCTAGCTACGAATGAGTATATCGAGCCGGAAATAAATAAGATTGGCCCTCAGATAAAAAGAGATGTCTCCGAGGAACTCTTCAAGAATTAATGAATTCTTTACGTCTCTTAAGCATGATAAATATCCCTTTTTTTAGATGTTTATGTACTGGATTTGAGCTCGGTATGTTTTCTTTCTCACACTTTATCATTATCTCTTTTTGTATTTGTAAGTAAAGAAATGATTTCCATAACAATAATTTACTATCTGGGGATCCCCGAGTTGACATTTTAGGGAGGGTGGAATTTTCAGTTTACCAAATAAATCTCCGAATTTCACCGAATGCTAAAATGCGCTAATGCTCATAAACTTGCATATAAAAATTAAAAAGAAGACGTTAGCCATTATTTTTTGTGATGCAATGTTGCACTGCTGTCTTCAAATCTGACGAATAAGGAAATTTTTGAGAGGACACAGTGATCTCCGGTGACCTCCCCATTCATCGCCCCTTTTTAGTTTCGTGAACTATAGATTTTCAATTCTATTTCGATTACATAGTTTTTGAGGAAAAAAGTAAGGAGTGAACAACACTACAATGATTTAAAAACGCAAATCTACAAAACAAATTTTATCTCACATTAAGAAAAGAACTTAATTTTCCCTTGTAATATATTCAAAAGCAATACTCATTTAGATCAGTAAGAACATTTGCAGTATATTCATTAAACAAAAAGATATATTGTTAAACAAACAAAAACGTGAATTATATTAAATGCATTACTCATACCAATAGCTCAATAATTTCTTTAAACACATTTTGTAAGTTATTAACTACTCCTTTAAGTTTGCTTCTTTATAACACCATCGTTGCGCAAAAGTTAAACTAATTATTCGCGCATTTTGAAATTTTTTTTTTACAAGTGCTTTAGCATTTTTGTTGTGACACGTTCAACAACGAGTGACGTGTTCAAATTATTTAACTTCAAACTCACGTCTAAGTTTCATTCAAATAAAACTAGATAGGTTAGTTAATTATTGAACTTGTTTACCATAGATGGCTAGAGTGTACTTCAAATTTATTACATTTATTACGTTAACCACATTTTTTCTTTTTTTTTTTTGCTTCAAACATTCTTTTGGCGTCGAAAAGGTATTATGTTCATTTTTATCACCAAACTGAACTTTTAGCTTTTCTTATGCTGGTAAGTATGTCAATCGATTTAATTTGATTTTAATGTTTTGAAATTTAAAAAAAAACTCACAGTGAATTCGTTTATACTTTGTTTGAAAAATAATGATATTAAGGCTTTCATAACGCCTCAGCAGTCTAGTCATCCCCCCCCCCCCCAAATACAAAACTTGAAAATGAAGTTACAAATAAAAAATACTTACACTATACCTATGTATTCATTTTCAGTCAAAAAATAAAAAATCGATCTTTATTGCCAGTTTTTCCGAAAATAATTCTTGCTTTAAGGGGTGAAGCACTTGAGAGAAAGGGGAAAAGATAACTTTCGTAAAATGCTAACACAGACACAAATTTTTGTCTTTCGTACGGAAATGATGGAAGAATCAAAAATGATCGCCAATGTGTTGACATAAAATTTTAACTTTCATTGCCCTCAGGAAAACATTTCCGTTAAACTTTCTTTTTATCAATGTCAATATATTCGGCTCAAAGTCTAGCATACGTAAATATAAGTATTTATGCAATCAAGGGAAAACAGTTTTCTTTATTCGATAGAAAATTTCCAAAAGGAAAATGTCCTCCGGATTAAACCAGTTTAAACTGCTGATTTAGAGCAATTCTTCAGAGTAACTTAGGGCTATTTGCAGAAGAATATTTTCTAGTTAGCCTTTATAGAAAAATATTAAAATGTACGAAACAATTTAAAGGAAAATTACCCTTGAAATCACCGCTTCATTTTCTTAGAATTGTAAACATTCTCATCCATGAACTGTTATCTTTTAAAATTAGTCTTTAACGTGCTTTTAAATACTGTGAGCTGTTTAGTAAAAACTTATATAGGATTAGACATCCAGTTGTAGAAGTAGTAGCAACAGCAGATTGTGTTTTATCTAAGTATTTAAGGATTTGCATGTTCAGCTTTAGATTTCTGTTATTTAAAGAAGACCATCGTGCCATCATGATTTTTTTTTTTTAATTTGATGCATATCTTTAAATTTTCGGATAAATATAAATAAACGTTTTACAATAAAGTGTGTAAAATACAGTCTAAAATGTTTTTTTTTTTGTATGATTATTACAATGCGAAGTAACAGTGCAAAATCACGAAAATATTAATAAATAAATAAATACATTTTAAAATGAAAAGTATGGTGACTTTTCATTTCTCCTGCAGTAAATTATAAAAAAATTCTGAAACTTTCATTTTTATTATTAAAACTAAATAAAAAAATTGCATTGTTCTTTTTACCTTCAATATCTTATTAAAACTATATATTTTTGAAGAATTGTGTTTTAATGCAGATTTCTGCAGTTATTATGGATATTTATAGGGTGGTTAAATACAGGGTGCTCCAAAACGACCGCATAAACTCTGCACAGCTAGATTCCTTGTTTGGAGTACATAAAAGCTGCCCGAAGAAGCGTTCCTGTACGATCCGTAGTTTACGAGAAAAATACGAAAAACGAAGTATGACGTCACTGCCGGTGCAATAAAATGCACCTTATTGAACATATCAACAGCAGTATACGTACATGCACAATGACGTACATGCACGCGGTGAATGTTTTCAACATTACCGTCTGGAAAGATATGCAAGTACTGTTGTTAATATGTCCAGTAAAGTGTTTTTTCCATTCACCGGGAATGACGTCATATTTTGTTTTTCGTAAACTATGTATCGCACAGGAATGCTTCTTTGGCCAGTTTTTATGTACTCCTAACGAGAAATCTAGCTGTGCACAATCTATGCTGCCGATTTGGGACACCCCGTATTTTATTAATTGAAAAAATATTTAAAACCTGGTGCGATTCATCGTTTAGATCATAGCCATATCTATTCACCAGGGATCTCTGGATTCACTTCCACTTTAAGGATTCCAAAGGATCCCGGGAGGTTTAAAGAATTAAGGTAATCCGTTTTTAAGCATCTGTTGTTTATAGTTATGAGTGTAAAACGGATGCCATAATTACTTTCATATTTGCGTTTAGTTTTACGAACTAAAAGGAGTACCGTTGCTCCAGTATAAATAACTCCACTGTGATTTTCACCCGTGGAGTTGATTTACGACGATGGTACTCTTTTCAAAGCTTGCTTCAAACCTACTAAATTGAGAATTATTCTCTATTAACAACTCAAGAGCTTTATTTTATCATTATATTTTATTCGCATGTTGTATCATTGGCGAGCTTTCCTCTACCTAATGTGAAATCTCTTAAAGTACTTTTACCTTCCTAAGGTTTCAAGAGAGATGACTCACTTTCATTGGAGTTGTTAACCCAACTGTAAAAGTCATTCCCTCACTGATCTGAATTTTATAATTTTTCGGATCCATATTTTCAGACCTTGTCAAAAACGTAATTATAAGTACCCGCCAAGCATTTACTTTTTTATTTTGATTAAATGAACAGTTCTGGCGGGGAAAAAAATACCCGACACCACACGTGAGATGAACTATTTAATGATATAGCGTTTTGCGAGAAACAGTGCTTCATTCACAGGCCATACGTGTGTTAAACAGCAAATACTGAACCAACTCTTTGTTAAGAAATGGTGCGAAAAATTATTCATATATTTTTAATGTCCAGAAGAAAGTCTATGTAATTACGTTACAAATAATAGCTTTTTATCCCAATCCAATAGAGTTTGTTTGTTATTTAATTCGGTTTCCTTATTAAACATATTACTCGCTTTCGATTCACAGAACTGTCATTGGTCTCAGTCTCCCCGGATAACCTAGGATATGCTGCATTTGCAAAATATCGAAATGTTTGTCTTCCCTATTTTCGATTTAAAAATAATAACGAAAAATTTGGAAAATAATTAATTTTTGTACAAAATATTTCGATCTGTTCAAATTAGAATAAGTAAAAAAAAAATGCCCCTTCTATAAAATTTATTACTATATATTTATTTACACATGCTTCCAAAAGTTAAACTCGGATATGTAAATAAATTGCCCGCCCCACCTTTGCATCAAATTTCAACTTCGTAATCAGTGGCACATTTTTCATGTTTGGGGGCCCACTCAAATAATTTTCTGAGGCCCCTTGGTCCCTACATGGGGCATACGGGGAGTACAGCAACAATAGGAACCGGGTGGAAAAGGGGCGTGCTATGAGAAAAGTGAGATAAACTTTTTTAAATGTAAACTTCTAGGAATTCATAAAACTTCATGGGAACCCACAGAATCATCTGACAAAAATATGTTTTATAAACATGTAGAGGGTACTGGGTTTAGTCTGTTACTCTTTAAGTAAGAGTTTGAGAAACAGGTCATTTTGAAGCCTTTATGTTTAAAACCCAGATTGGTTTCCAGAAATTAACCTTTTTGTATCCGAGTTTAACTTTTGGCAGAGAGTACTTTTACCCACCATATATGAGGATTATAAGTAAAAATTAAAGCTTAAAAACTTCGCAAAAAATGTTTTACACTGTTGAAAAAATCCAAAACTCACAAAGAAAGAAATGAAAAAATAATATGCTATACGTTTTATTACTTCTTGGAATTTCAAAATTCTTCGAAACTGTTCAAAAAAGACTAAGAATGAAAGTTTTACTTTACGCTGACGGCAGGGTTATTGGAATAGAAAATTTGAATCATAAAAGAACGAAAAGAATTGCCCGACACGTGTTTCAGAGTTTTAGGAATCTCCTCTTTTAAATGTAGCTGCATTTTAAGTCTTAAAACTTCTTGGAAAGCCAGGAATTCCAAAAGAAAAAGCACATGAAAAGAGACAAAGAAAAGTAATAAGAGGAAACCCAAAAATGGCAAAATCAAATATGGAGAAAAGAACTGATGTCATAAATTGAATGTCTGTCCCTGAGGCAAAAAGAAGTTTGATAAAATTGAATTTCTTCAATTCTGGGCAAGGAGTTAGGAATGAAATGATTGTATTATTTAATAAATATAGATCAATGAAAAGAAAGTGAAGAAGCTTTCAATTTTCAATGCTGACATAAATTTGAAGCATTCTTTATAAAATTCGTAAGATTTGAAGAAGTATTGCTATGCACTATGGATGAAATATTAAACCCTGACGATTTTTCTTGTTAAGTAAAATACATTTAAATACTTAAATAGTCAAATTTAAATGTGCAGACATCTTGTCCTTTTTACATTAATTCTGAATTGAAATATTATTAATGGTAGAATAGAAATGTTTTTTCTTTCATAAATAATATTGAAAATGGCTTAATTTCTTCCGGTATCATCTGACTATGATCAACTGATTAAAATTGGTTTCTACAAAATCGGTTGATTCTAATTTTGTTGACAGTTATTTGTTTTAGACTATGTTACTAAACTATGTTACTATATTTCGCCTTATGAGGTATGTACGTATTGTAGTAAATATCTCTTTGTGAATTCTCCAGAACTAATGCAGATTAGGGTAGTTCAAAAAAGGTTCTTTTCAGTCAGAGTCCCGGACACCCCGTATTTTTTTTAAAGACTTACTAATAGTATTATGCTGCAAAAGTTTTAGTTTCTTACTCAAATTTTAAGAAGGTGTTCAATCACCCCTCCATTTAACATTAGCATAGAAAATATCACAAATTCAGAAACATTTAGTTTCTCCAGCTGTTTTTTTTTTTTTTTTGTAAATAATTATTTTATGGCAATGTATATGCATATTACTCGTGCATGTTATAATATTTAGCATTGTTTTTTTTTCAGTTCAATGTATTTTTGACCCCCTCCCCATACGTATGAAGTTTGGGGGAGGGACTGAGCACCCTTCAGTTCTATTTCAGTTGAAATAGAAAGCTAAAACTCTTCCCGTATATTACTATCCATTAGTCTAGAAATATTGAGGGGTGTCCTGTTATTTAGGAGAAACTTCTTTTCATATGTATTTTTAAACCACCCTAATGCAGGTATGTAATTATATGAAGAGTAGACTAGACTAGGGCATGTGTTTACGCATTGGGTACGTTCACGCAGTGTGCTTTTTTAAAACGAGTTATAAATGGAGAGCCAACAGTCATACCAGATTGATGCTACTCCTAGCAAATATTCTCACAAGTTTTTAAACATCAGTCGAGCTTCGGTTTAGCATGCGGATAGGAAAATCCGTTTTCTACCGAGCCAAATAACTTCGTGTTGAACGTTTTGAAGCTTATTGTAAATAAGTAATACTTTGTGAAAAACAAATAAATATATTAAAAAATAGCAGAATTATATCCTTTTTTGCGAATTGTAAAAGTTATTAAATTTTGTTGTAAGTCAAAAATAAATCCAAACTTGCTGACGGGGCATGTTTACGCATTTTCATCAGGGCACATTTACGCACGTTCTTACTGTGTGTCCTTCTACCCTGTCTTACTTCTAAACGGGTTTCGGACGTTTTTTTTCGCTCTGTACTGTCTCAAACATTTATTATTTTCAGGTTATTTAGTTTTGAAAATCATCATTCATTTTCAATTAAGTAACCAGATTCGTATCTTATAGCTTTCAATCATATAGTGTTCTCTTCATGCCTGTTCAGCGTTAACTTTATACACTATTCAGCCTGTAATACATTTCCTTTATTTTAAGGATGATAAGAAATTACATCCAAAACACTAGCAGAACCACGTGAGATGTCAAAATAATGAAAAGGCTTATCGATAATCCAAGTATTTCTGCCACTAGGCTTTCCACATCGTCACATATGGACTACCCCAACTGGGACTATTTGAAATACTAAAACCAAAGCTTAGGAACCAGAAAAGGATTGTGAGCATTCTCTTTTTTTCCTAACTAATACGACAATTAAAGAACCCCTAAGACAAGAGCAGCAACAGCAGTTAAAAGCTACAAAGAAAAAAAACAAAATTGGCAGAACAAAAAAAGTAAAAATTATTTTAAAATTTACAAGTTTCTATTGAAACATAAATAGAAGAAGACATCAAAAAAAAAAAAAAAAAAATATGAAACCAAAATCAGCGAGCTTGCATCTATTGTTTGAAAGCACACAACCAATCGAAAAAGGACAAGACAGGATTCAGTGTCTTAGATGTCAAAACGCAGTCCCGTGACAAGTATGCGAAAATAAATACTTTATTTGTGTTAGTACAATCTAACAGTGATGAAGAAGATAACTAAATAGTTTCTGCTTTTAATTAGCAAACAGCCCTATGATTTTAATTTAGCCTATAAAATGTTATTCAACTATTTGTGATTTTCTTATTTTCAAAGTGTTTTAAGAGAAAAAAAAAATATTTAAATTTGGTTAAATATCTATATCACTTACTCCTTGTTATCATTTTCATTATGCGTAAACGAGCCCCACTCGATGCGTAAACTTGTCCCGTGTTCATGGCAAGTTTACGCAATTGACTAGGACTCAGGAAACAATTTTTACGGTTAAAAACAAAAGCTGAGCAGCCACTGAATATACAAATGTTGACTTCATTATTTGCTTTCAAAACCACAAGATATAAAACTTCCTAGGTTCAATCATAAAATTGGAAAAGTCATTGAAAAAAATCCTCGTAAACGCGTCCCGGTCTACCCTATCTACATCCATTTTTAGCCTACTTTTCTCTAAAATTAAAAGAGGATGAACAAAAACAGGAACGCGGGCTTATTGCGTTGTATAATATTGCTTTAAAAAAATATGTAAAATAAATTTAAACAATTAAATAGATATAAAAAATTAAAAACTGTAACGTGTGATGCTAAATTGGGTTGACGATCGGTCTGTTTGTCCCTCTAATAAGTTTTGACGGAATAATCGTAATTCGAGCGTTTATTATTGTTATAATTTCCTTTTTTTTTGTTTTCTTCTTAGGACAAACGATAGTAAGGCAGAATATTTTTATGAAAAGAACAAAACAGAAATGAAAAATTATCCCTTTCGCATAAACATAACTATGAAATCGTAAAAATATACATTCTAAATAAATAATAATGCCGATCTAAATAATGTACATTATAAACCATTTCTTCTAAATTTCTTCCTTTTTAGAAAGATAAGCGCTTAAATTATTTCAATGGTATATCAAATAGGTGGCTTAGGAAAGATGTTTTAAAAGCTTTAGCTTCTACCCGACTTAGGATTAGGATAAAGAAACTGGTTCACCAAAGTATTAGAAAAGTAATCTTTCTTTCTCTTTGACTCCTTTTGAACAAGGAATTTCATATTTCCCAAAACTCGAAATAAGTTTCCTAAAACTTATGCATGCGAAGAAAGTTCGTTTATTTCTTTAAATAATATTTTTTTGCCTTTTTCTTCACTTTTATGTTTTTCTTCTTCACTTTTATGTATTTCAGTGTCATATCAGAATAAAAATCTAATTTTTTTTAGAATGTATTTAATTTTATTTATTTATCTCTAAGCCCATTGGATGAACCCAGGACGATGGTATTTCGGGAATTTCTTTCGTTGGTTATTATATATTTTTAGCGTAAGATCCAGAATTGACTTTTATTCTACCAACTTTAAACCTTTTTGCACAGCAAATTTTTAAAATTTGTTTGAAAAAAGAAGAAGAAAGATTGCAGTAAAGACTGCAGTTATGAAATGGATTCAAGTGTTTTCTTCTCATGTGACTTTTGGGTAAAACGTATTAATTAAATTAGTTACATTAATTTAAGTGTTAACCTGAGAGTTTGAGTTCGATTTTTTTTTATTTCTTTAGATTTCGTATACCACCACTTTAACTCCCCCCCCCCCCCCCCCCGAGAAACAAGTTGCGTAAAATATCTACAATTTTATTCCATGCCTCTCGTCGTATTACTCATACCCTCTGCGCGTTTTTTCTTATGATTTCAAAGGTATATATCTATCTATATATATATATATATATATATATATATATATATATATATATTATTTTCAATAAAGTTTCAAGCGCATGTTCTTTTGTAAAAGAATACATCTTTTTACTTTCTGTTTAAATGTTTGTAGGATAAAATATCAATTATTTTGGACATATAAAACTTTTCGCTTGCTCTGGAATAAAGCTCGTAAAATACCCGTGATCAAATATGGCGCATCATGTACGAGTCTTCCTCACCTTCACTGAATAATTCAACATTTACCTCACAGTGATACTATCTTTCCATACGGGGCTATAAATAAATAATGCCGCTTTTTTTTTTCAAAAACATTTATCCCCATTGGCCCAGTGTCACAAAATGTCACACTTCATCCTATACTTCTGCCCTTTGCCACATGTCACGCTGTGTTTCATATGCATATTGCTATTAAAAATTCATGATGTCACATTTGTGGCCACCCTTTCCTTCTCCTTGTCCTAAACTGTCGCAATTTTAGAAACTCACTCCCTCTCAAAGCGTGTCTTGTAGACTTTTAGTTGATTATCTTTACTAATAATAAAGCTGAAAATCTCTCTGTCCGGATCTCTGTCTGTCTGTCACGATCTCTGTGACGCGCATAGCGCCCAGATCTTTCTGCCGATTTTCATGAAATTTGGCACAGAATTAGTTTGTAGCAAGGGAGTGTGCACCTCGAAGCGATTTTTCGAAAATTTGATTTTGTTCTTTTTCTATTCCTTATTTAAGAACATTTTCTTGAGCAAAATTATCATTAGATGGACGAGTAAACTACCAAGTTATCATAACGTGGAACTGTAACATGGGCAAGCCAATTGGCGAGAAATTCATCATACGTCATTTGTAAATATACAGGCGAACCAAAAGACCTTTTAATTTTTCTACTACGGGCAAAGCCGTGCAGGTACCACTAGTATTTTATTAAATTACTAGAAAGTCGTCCGTCAAGGTATGACGGGTGAAAATTGTTTCTACTCTTCTACATTTGAACGAAAAAATTGGCTGTTTGGTGATATTTCGATATTTGAAATTTCAACCCTAACACCACTGGATTGAACCTAAACTCCAGTAAATAGCGTTAATTGCTTTCGATTCTTCATTCCCCTGAAATGACACAGTTTTACCAGTAAAACTATTAAGTTACCGGATCGAGCTCAGTCTTGTCCCGATAAAGACTTTCTTTGCATGTTAAACATTACCGAAACATATTATCATATTATCCACAGCCGTGGGCGGGTTACTCGATCATTGGCTATTACTTATATGATGATTTAAGTTATATACAAAACTTATCTTTTTACGTTACCTTTTATGGTTTTAAATACTTAACTGTATTTCAATTTCTGAAATTATATTTTCTAAGTAATGTTCGCCTTTAAAATAAGCCAAAACATAACTAAATAAATAAATAAATATTCTAAATACATTAATATTATTTCTATAATCAATGAATAAGGAATTTCTGGCTTCATTTATACCAACCCCTAACTTTCAGTTCAGTAATTGGAATAATGCTCAATTTTCAACTTTCGTTGGACAATAACTTATAACTTTCAAAATATATTAACTATTTCAATGCTTGTTAGTTACGCTGTTGCTTTGGGTCTCTGCATATATTTTAACGATTTTAATTTTGCTTCTAAATTCTTGTTTTTAACCTTGTACCCGGCTATGTTATCACCCCTCTAATAGCACCTTATATCTTCGTTCCTTACCTTTAATTTTCTATTTCTCCTTAGCAAGGAATTTTCATTTTTACTTTCAGGTTAAAAACTCATTAAAAAGGTTTCCTTTGATCTTATACAAGAACGAACACATAAAACATTGCTTGCTACTTCTTCCTTCTTTGATGCACGGTACTTTAAAACCCTTTTCAAGTTAATTTTCTCCCTACCAGAGGATTAAAGTAATAATGAATAGAGAGGAAGCTTTAAAAATACTTGGTCTTTAAACAATAAGAGAAAAAGTTGAAATTAGAGAAGAAATGAATTCGGATCGACAAGTAAAAAAATTATACAATTCCAAAGTTAATACATTATACAACATAAATTTTGATAAATTATCACATATTCACCAAATGGTGTTTTAAGCGACTTTTTTTTTAACATTTAATAAGATTTTTCTATATATTTATATTTAATGGTGCTATTTATAAAATATTTTATTTTACTGGAAAATAATTAAGGTTTCGTCAATAATTTTAAACAGTTATAGTTGGACGGTTTTTTTTTTTTTTTTGTTATTTAAAGGGTTTAGTATTTTAAAATATGAAGTTTCTTTCAAATTTGGAGGAATAAGTTTCTTATAATGATTTGTAGCTTGAAAAATAACCTGTGTGTAAAGCGAAAAACTTAGAAATGCAATGCAATGTGCATTTGTACAAATTGTGATTTATTTATGTTCAAAGATTTCTAACGTAACAAATATTATTTTGCTTTTAAAAACAGAATATTTGGCAGTTTTGAACATGGACTAGTCATCTATGGAATAAATTTCAGGTTTCGTTTTGCCATAAAGATAAATAAAATAAATATTATCCAGTCGTAGTCAATTGCGCGATCAGGTTTTAAATCAAAACTTCAAAACTGCATTAAACATTTGTTTCAGTTCCCAAAAATATGCTTCGAAGGCAGCATATCATATTTATTCTTTAAAACGAAGTAACTACATCTATGCTGGAAGTTTAATTGGGTATTTTCTTTTGTGAACATCATGGATGTAAATTCTTGAGACATTTGTTTTATAACTGTACTTATTTATTTATTTATTTATTTATTTAAAAAAAATATTATTATTATTATTTTTTTTTTTTGCATAAGCAATGTGTGTTTCGTTTTGGAAATGATTTTTTTCTTATTGAAAAGTATTATTTAGAATAGTTAGCAACAAACTATCAGTTTGAAAACTAACGTTCTAAAAGTGATGTTTTGAGAGGGAACAGTTCAACTCGTTAGGAATGAACCAAAAAGCAGTCTCAAATGAGGAATAGGAAAGAGCAAGCTTGCTGATTTTGGAACGAAAAACTAAAAACGATTCAAAAAAAAAAAAAAAAAAACAGGAATTATTCGCTCTTAATCCTTCAATTTTCTGGAATTCCAAGATACGAGTATCAGCAAAATTTACCGTATTAAGAACATAAATTTACTAATTTAACCATCAGCATCAGATTAAACTAATAAAACTTGAGTTAAAATATGTACAAATTAAAGCATTTAAACAGAGTTTTAAAAAAATTGCAAACAACTGTTTCGGGGTTATAAAATGAAACCCCTTCTTCAGTGCATAAAAAGAGAGATTGAACAACCAAGTCCGACAACGGACAAGTGAACAAGAAAAAATAAGACATTGATGAGTGTGGTGAGACTGAAAGTGGCCGGATCTGGAAACATGATGCCAGCAGAAAGCAGCAAGGATACGTAAGAGAAATGTCTTGCACTGAAAGGATGTTGTTTAATTCAAGATTTCCAAAGGGGGTGTGCTTGACAAGTCTACTAATAAAAAGGAAACCAGATGCAGTAAGATCCCCAAAAAACTAAATCGTAAGGGAAAGAACAACCATGGATCATTTTGGCGGAAGAAAAATCGAAGTTATGGTCACCAACAATGTTGGAAGACGTAGGAACGTTTAAAATCCTGATTTTTTGACATAATTTTCATGTATTTTTATACAAAATTTGAGAGCACGTCTAGTGTGTCCTATGTATGCCAATCCACACTGACAGGAAATAATATAAATCCCCCATCTGTCAGATTCCTGAACAGGGTGCTTGAGTAGTGAAAATTTCAGTTTATTAATTGGGGAAAATGCGACGAAAAATTGAACTTTTTCTGAATTTTAGCGATCTGATGACTGGTACTTGGAAAAAACAGTAAAACGACAGAGTTAAAATAATTTTCTGGAGTGCGTGTTTGATTGTTATTAGTTGAATTAATTAGTTTCCTGAAATGGTATCTATGATATCCATTGAAAAACCTCGATCCAACGGTATGCTTTTTAAATAATCAAATTCTGAGATAACTTACGAGGGGGAAGCGTGACTGCAAAGGTTTATACAAGTAGGGACTCGCAGACTAAACTGAAGTACAGTACAGTACAGCTGTATTACTGTATGAGGGACACCCAAACTTTGGAGCTTTACAGATAATACGCTTTGAGGTTCTGAGCGAAAAATTGCTACGATATTTTTAAAGTTTTGGTTATATTTGATTATTTTTGGTATGATGTAAGGTTGAACTTTCTGCAAAGTGTAGTCTGATTTTTCTTTACTTATTCATTATTTTTTAAACTTTTTTTCTCAAAATTAAATGAAGTTGGGCTTTTTTTTATTAACTTATTTCTTTGCGAAATTTTGCTTATCATTTTTGCATTATTTCCAAAATTTTTATCGGTTAGAAATATCAAATTTGAGTTACAATATTTTCTTTTTAAACCAGCAAATCTTATTTGCGGCTTTAGAAGTTCCTATTGATATAACATTCTACAAAAGTTAGAATTATAGTTAAACAAATTTTGTGAATGATTATTCTGCTAAGGAAAGGCATAATACTTATAAATGGAATTGCTTAAGGATTTTTAGATGTTCATAGGAATATATATCTCCGGGTATGTATTTTTTCAAATATTTGATATGTGAAACTCGTTGTGTGCCATTAAAGATGCTATTTTTTTTTAATTTGACCTTTTGGTATAGTATTTGAAAAAGTTATAGTTTCGCTATTGGGTTTTATAAACAAGAATATAAAAATCACTAAGCTTAGATGTACTAAATAACTAACCATCTGCATTTTTTTGGCAGTCCTTTTTTTATTAAAGTGGAAAAATTATTAATATTAAAACAGTTAACAACTGCGATTTTTAAGATAATACTTCGATATCCAAAACTGAGAAACAAATTAGTTCTGGATTTTTTATGAGTTTCTCCATTGAAAGTTATCAAGTTGTAGTACCGGTTTGGATTTCCATCTAAATACTATGTGTTCTAATTCCAACATTTTTTTGTTGAATCATTCGCTCATTAACAGCTGATCATTAGCTATGCGATTCCACGTCACTCAGAAGCAAGCAGTAAAGTTAACAGGCACGTCTTTGACTTTCGATGCAGCTCCTCAAGCACATAGCTGCAATCAGTAGTAGATGAAAGTTTTAATAGATTCAAAGTGATGCAGGGTGCACCACGAGGAGGTTTGCTACTTTACACTACTTGCTACAATTCTTAAAATAAACTAATTTTAATAATTTTCAGTATTAGAATTCAATGTGTTCACTGTGTTTCTGGAGCGGATCCAGAGGGTCACAGGGGGCATAGCCCCCAAAACTGACGAAATATGACGACTCCCCCCAAAACCAGAAGTTGGGTTCGCTCTTGGTATCTGTGTGTATACGATTTTTGCTCTTTGAATGTAAGCATACAAAATTTTTAAAAAGGGTACGCAATGTCCCCTTTTGGGTGCGTTGAGTTTCACAAAGCTTTCACTTGAATTTCTTTAAAAGATAATATTTTACATTTAAAATGCAAAAAGGTGGCATATTTAGTTAGTGTTTCGAAATTGTTTGGTTTTAAGAAGAAATAATTCTTATACGTTATACGTCAACATTGCATTACGGCAAGGAAAACATATATTTTTGAAACATATCGTTTGTGAAAGACGAATATGGAAATATGGATGTGATAAACGCAAGTTTTGCATATATGTTTTATCACGTTACAACTTTAATTAAAAAACTTGCATTCAATTTTAATTGCAAAGCCGTGCTTTATTGCAAGACCTTTGCTCAGTCTACAGTAAACATAAAATTCAGAAATAAAAAAAATATATAAATAAAAAAAAAGAAGTAAAGCAAAAATTTCTTATTTTTACTTTTCTAAATTATTTTAAGATTTTTTTTTGTGTATGATGACTTTAATAAAAGCATTAACGCTTTTTTCCCTATGTTTACAATTTAATCCGCTTTAAGAAAGGAATATAAAAACAGGCTTTTTCTCCCACCTGCACGCGGAAAGGAATTTCTTCCCAAATCGGCTTGTTTAAATCCTTTGGTGCAAAAGAAGGAGATAAAAGGAAACAGATTGAAAGGAAGGACAAAGCCTTCGTATCTTTTTATCATGTGTATATGTTTCGACTTAAGATGTAATATTACTTGTGCTGGAAGGAATTTTTTGTATTTTAAAATTCTTTGGGTATTCCTTTTCATTTTTTTTTTTTTTTTTTTTTTTTTTGTGCTTTCACTTGAAATTCTTTGAAGGAAAATATTTAATATTTAATCTGTTAAAATATGGGCACATTATTTAGTTAGTGTTTCAAAACTGTTTGTTTTTCTGGAAGATAAGTAATTTTTATGCATTATCTGTCAGAACTGCATTAGAGCAAGTAAAAGAGCGATTATATTTGCCAACACTAAATCAGTATCTTCTGACCTTTCTATGACCGAGCACTACTTGGTACCCGTCCGAATTCGAAGCGGGCCACACATCATAGATATAATTTTTTCACAACAATCATTTTTGTTCAAATAAGGTAAACCGAAAAGTTTTCTTTAATTTAATTAATTACCACTATAAAAATGATCTGATTAATTTTTAACTAGCAGTTCGCGAACCAAATGAAACAGCTTTCGGATCACCAGTGGACTGCGGACGGAAGATTGACAATCACTTAGATATCAAAATTCTGAACAATTTCATCTTCCACAAAAATATCTTTAAATTAAATAAACTTTCCTCCTGGGTCTATATTACCGTGCTAAGCACAAAAGTGGTATCTGAATTTTCATCAAAATTGAGTTAGAGTCACCAGGTGGTTCTCTGTCAAGTATTTCACCTAAATGCAATGTTTTATGGTTATTTGTCAATGGGAAGTATTTTTTTAAAAAACTCTGAAAAAGTTGCATCTGAATTAATACATGAAGGCGCAAAACTTTGAACGCCAATTTCTCCTTTTGAATTCAGCTGCAGATACCACTTTTGTTCATAGCACGGCAGCATAGTAACATGTGGTGACTTGAGTGCGACAACACATAATGTAAAACGAAGATTTTCTTCAAAAAGAATTGTATTTTTTAAATTCCGAAAGTATTTAAATCACTCATTTACCTACTTGGGAAATTCTGTTTTAACAATTTTCTTTAATACATACGAATTTCACTAGAAGCTGTGTAGCATAAGGTTGTAAGGGGTATCTCCCATAGTGCGCCCGTCTATCGAGAAGTATTGAGTTCAAGTCACTTTACACTTGTGTAACATTTTCTTTTAAGTTCGTTATTAGTAATTAAGCTCAATATCTCCATCAAGAATTACAACAGCTTTTTAAAATTCTCTCAAAATAAGAAAACAGTTCTTTCATACTTTCAGTATACAAAACAACAGTACTTTAAACTCAAATATAACAACGGTTGTTACAAATCTCAATCATTTTTAGGACAAAAGTCCCTTAAATTTTCATTGCAACTAGATTAAGAGTTTTTCAGAATCTTCAATAATCCGTACTAATATCTAGTGGGTAAAGAACAACAGTTTCTAAAAGAAATTAAAAATTTGAAACGGAAAAGAGAACTCTAAAAATTGGCCTTGAAATAATGATACTTGTTGCTTACAAATCTTATTAGAACCCATATTATGTGCGCACGCCTATGAGAAGTGTCCTTAAAAATGCTCATTATAATAAAAACATTTCCTAAAAAGTCACTTCTAATTAAAGCAAGCGGTCCTATACAAAAACTATTATCAAATAAGACAACTATTTATCAGAAAACTATTTATCAGACTAAAACTATTATCAGAAAACTATTTATCAGAACTATTTATCAGAAAAGCATCAACATTTCTAAATAGTTTTAACCGCCCGTGATGATCTCGATTAGTAAATTATAATGTACTGTCCTTACTTTGGTCAACAACCTCCAAAAATCAAAATAAAAAGCTTGTGCTGTTATCGATCATCTCGAGCAAATACTAAACGCAGTTTGGGAATAAGGACTCAGTTCAGAACGTTTTGAGAAAATTAATAACAAACAAAATATCAAAGTATGAATAAATCAAAATGTTCCTTTTCTTTCTTGTTCTTTTAAAAGAGTGTATATGTTTCAATCCCAAGTGGCCCACATAACTCTTCATGGTACTTGTGCGAGAAAAAAAGCACATTATCCTGAATAAATTTGCTTTTGTACCGACAGTACTTCGGGCTCCTGTTTGTCTAGCGAAATGCACCTGTAGGTCAAAACAAAGCAATTGACACTGTTTAAACACTAATGTATTAAGAGAGTGCACAAATTGTTTTATAAGTCAAGTTGTTATTAATATTGTCTTAACTACAGACAAAAATAGCTGTATTTTTTTTCCTTTTTTTTTTTAACGAAAAACGCCTTGGATTTTATTTTGCGAGCCGATTTGATTTTTATATCTATGCACTTTTTGTATGTTAAGTTACTCATTGAATTCAGAAAATTCATGATGTATTCATTTTTTCACTTTCAAAATGTTTTTTGTTTTCTTTAAGAGCACTTTACCATTTTCGTATGCACAATTTTCAGATCGACATACTGGATCTTTCTTATTTTCATAATAATAAATGTTGTTAAACAAATCATTGATTGAGGAAAAAGCTTTATTTAAACCTTTCCTTCGATTGTCAGAGATAAAACAGGTGCATTGGCTTCCATTAAAATAAATTCTCTCTCTCTTTTGTAACATAAATAACAGATTTTTAAAGTACATGAATCCAACATTTCGCTTTTTTTCATTTTTCAACCATGTTTTCTACTGTAGATGTAACGAATGCCGAATTGACCGAATGACTGAATTTAGAATATTCACCGAAAAGTTGTGTTGAATAACGAATATACGGAGGCAAAATAGTAATTAAATAACAAAAAGTAAACACATAATTTTATGTTTAAAATTTATCATTATTAAAAACTAATTAAAACTTGGATAAATTGTAATATTATTTATGTTTTTGTTACTTAAAGTTCCTGGTGTATTTTTTTGTTACTGATAAAACTCTTGAAACCTGTAAGAAATCTTCAACTTTCTCACATTTCTTTTTATCCATCACATAAAGTATATTTCTCAGAAAGAAAAATAATCTCATTCAAGGTAACAAATGAAGAATACAATCCTTCAAATAAGTTATTAGTTTTAAAACAGTATTTGTATTGATCCCATTTAGGTAGGATGGCGCGTCCGCATAAATGGTGGAAAAACGCAAACAGTTTTTCGAAACATCGCAAATTTCGGAAGGAAGCTTCTTTTAGTTTCTTTAGGCACTGTATTTTGTGAAAGAACGTTTTCGGAAGCAGGAAATATACTATATAAAACTAAATGGAATAGGTATCTGTCTGAAAAGCTAAGAAACTGTTCATTTTTTATCATAATTTTAGAATATTTATGACAAACGATTTTTTCAACCTTGTCCTTATCATATCTTGTCCTTATATAACCAATTAGAAGAAGTTTTCTTTTCCTTCAGCACTTTTATCATTGCATTTATTGATCGCATTTGAACATGAAGTTATGCTATACTATGGTCTACGGAAAATCCGTAGAAGTGCCGAACTGGTCAAATACTGAATTGTACCGGATTAGTACTTTTACATCCCTTTCTACTCTGATGAACAGTTTCAAGTACTCCTGTGGCAATAGCTAAAAGTGATGTCAGACATCATATCTTGTCCTTATATAACCATTTAAAAGAAGTTTTCTTTTACTTCATCACTTTTATCATTGCATTTATTGATCGATTTTGAACATGAAGTTATACTACCTAGAATGCCAATTTGCAAAAGGCTAAAAAGTAGTAAAAAGGAAGGAAGGAAAGGAAACAGAAAACAAATGTAACTAATTGTAATATTCTTTATGTTTTTGTCTTATTCCTTATGTTTTTGTTATTACCTTTTTAGCAGCAAATCGTGATTCTATGTGGCAGGAAAAAAATTGAATGAGAGATGCAAATATATCCAAGTTGAATAATTCAGTGAAAAAAGCTGACATATGTGTTTTTTTACAGCAATATTTTGTGTAGTAAAAATATTTGTTTTCTCAATATTTAATTTTTTTGCGTTTTATACTTTTGTGTTTAATAATTATCCTTTGAAATTAACATTAAGAATGCCTTCTAAAGATTAAAGATGATGAAAAATGTGTTTCTTTTTCCACAGTTTTAATTTATATATATATACTCATTGAAGTACTTCAGGATTAAAACCAGACAAAAATTCTCGAATTAATACACTCACATCCCGGTCATATACAAACAGACTAAAATATATAAATGTTTTGGTTTGCTTTCAGATTTCATTAGTGCTGATTTCAGTTAATTTTCTGTATGCTAGTTCAAAACACTGGACAAAAAAAAAACTATTACGTTGAAAGAAATCCTTTACTAATCACAGAAATAAAGTTCTCAACAAGCAGGTTTCGCTCAAAATTTCTTAAAGAACACTTTATTTTGAAAATAATTTAGTTACAGTGCTTATTAAATTGTTTTAAATGCGTATTAAAGAAATAGTTTTCATTGACCTTGCGCATATATTAATACTTTATTTTTATACTTTTAGAAAAATGGAACCAGTTCCAAAGTAAAAAATTTGACAGGAAAGTTATAATTGTTAAAGAGAAAACTATCAGAAGCTTCAAATGTAGGGGAAACCCGGCTAAAGTGGATACCTCGGGCAAAGCGAATTTTGCCTTTAACTTCCAAATAATTAGTTGGCCTGCAGCCGCGATGTCATAGCAGCGGTCGCCTGTTGCCGCTCCGTGTGCGGCAAACACGTTGGGACAAGTTCGCCTCACGCGACGCCAGTGAGCGAACAAAGTATGTTTTGGGGAAAACAAAATTAATTTACAGCAGTTAGTGTCTCATTCATAACTTTAGTACTATTTGTGACATGTTCTTTGTTATGAGTAGGATTTGATTTACGATTATGTAGCTTTCAACTATCCATAGACGACGAGTTTTAATGCTGTGGGTTTTTAGTAATTTTTAATAACCTCAAAAATGTACCTGAAGGGCAAAGCGGATTGGGCAATGTGAATACCGTATTCACTTTGCCCAGTAATCACAAATCACTTCATCCGAGCCCGGAAGTCCTTCAATATTAAGATCTCAAGACAATAGTACAATTGAAGATCGTTCTTATACCCCCTATATTTGAAAAAACAGAATAAGTTTAAGGCCATGATGTTCCCGCCGCTCCACCCAAACCTGGATGTTCTATGAACTACTACAGTCCTTCAATTTTACTACCTATTCCTCAGCCTGTTAAACCAATAACAACACTTAAAAAATATATTAAAAAAAAGCTATAGAGATCTACACTCCAGACAAGTACTCCAGTAAAGGACAATCAAAGACAAAAATTTGAAAAATCAAAAAAGACTGTCATGAAGTAACTAGATGATGTTTCGACTAAAGCTTCTCAGAAGACTATTAAAAAGACCAAGTACCAAAAAGACTAATCAAAAATCTCTGCTACAAAACATAGAACTGCATAAGAGAAGGATAAGAAGGAAATAAAGAAATTTGATGATGTAAGGTGCATTTTCTGTGATGAAATGTTCATTGAAGAAGATGATCAGCCAATGGAAAACAGGATACAATGTCGTATTTGTACTCAGTGGTGTCATAAAGAGTGTTCAGCATGGTAATGATTTTGTTTGTGATAACTGCGATGATTAGTATTCTAGCAGAAAAATGTTTTTTTTTTAATATGCTCCTAAATTTTGGATGCTGACTTTTTTTTTTTAAATTTCTTTGCTTGTTACAATAGTTACTGCAATAATTAGTATTGTAGAAAAATGCTTTTTACTATGAGCCTTTAATTTTCGATGCTTATTTTATTATTAAGTTCAGTTTCTTGGTTTGTAATAACAACAATAAATAGCACTGCAGCAAAAAAATGTTTTTAAATATGTTCCTTTTATTTTCGACGTTTATTTTATTTTTAAGTTTAATTTCTTCGTTTGCAATAACTACAATAATTAGCATTGAAGCAAAAAAATATTTTTTGGATATGTTCCTTTAATTTTCGATGGTTATTTCATTTTTAATGTTTAGTTTCATGACAAAAAATGTTGCTGTTCGCTTTGCCCTAGTAACGAATCCACTTTACCCGGGGTGTTGGGCAAAGTGGATATTAATGCCATTATTGAAAACTGGCCTTATATCTAATAGTGTAATTAATATTAAGGACAACTGTTATTGCAGTACGAAAGTTCATTAAATGAAGACTAATTATAACCATTTGTTTCAATTTCTAAAGTTATAACTAAACGCCAATAATCAAAAAAAGCTTAAGGTATTCACGTTGCCCGGGTTTCCCCTAACACAAATGCCACAAATCGCCGAAAACATTCCAAATCACATTAAATTTGTATTTATTAATTTTCATGTACATCATTATTAATATCAAAATTCAACCACAAAACATAGTCACATATATGAAATACGCTCTTCGTAAATAAACTAGGTGATTAAATATTTCTCAAGATACATTCTGAAGAACAGAAATGCTGCTAAAATTCACAAGAGAGTTAAAACCTTTCATCAATATTCAACTTAAATTTAGCAATTGATGAAATGTGTCAAAAAGTGAAAATTATTTCATGTTTGGTTTGAAGCGCTTTTGTATGGTTAAAATCAGTGGTTGGAAGTAGCGCGCTACAAGTAGCGACGCTACTGTAGTAGCTACATTTTTTATTAGTTTGTAGTGTAGCGCACTATTTTTTTAAAAAAAAGTAGAGTAGCGAGTAGTTCGCTACAAAAAAAAAAGTAGTTTGTAGCGATTTCTGGAAACTACTTTTGAATCAAGTTTTAAAAAAAACGCATTTTCAAACGAATCTGACTGGTGCAAGTCTTACGCGAGTAAAAGTTGCACCAATCAGATTCGTAAGACTGAAAAATTCGAGCTGACCTCTAACATATAATTTTGACGTCATGTGTTGTATCTGTTTGACGCCATTATTTTGTTTGGCATAGAAACTTTCACATTTTCCCAATATTCGCCTTGAATAGAGCATGGCTTAAAAAGAAAGAAACGATTTTTTCCCGTTTCCTGCAAACTTTGCCCGTTAAGCAAAAAGCTTTCGGTATTAATGCCATTTGCACATGCAGTCGAACTAATATTTAGTACCCAAGAAAGAAGGTGATATAAGCCCTGCGCTTCCGTTAAGAAAATTTTCGTGTAGCGGGTGAGGAATTCGTGTCAGCTGCAAAATTCGTTCCTCGAGTAAAACTCGCTCTATATAGACATTTCGCGTTAGTCGAATTGCGTTGTAGCCCTAGTCCACTGTTGTTAAAAATTGCACATTGAAGTAAAGTAATCATTTTTAGTTATGTTTCATGTTTCATATAATTAGTAGTACCGATTGGGATATTTTTCATTTTTCTTTATTTTGTCTTTTTTACTGATTGAGTGTTGATATATTAACATATTAAAAGTCAATTATTAAATGTTGTGAGTTTTTGAGGTTATTGGCAAAATAGAAAAATGCTGTTATTTCATTTTATCAGGGGCGTAAGAAAAGAGATGGTGTCCAGGTCTGGAACCCTAGCTTGAAGCTCAAAAGCAATCAATTCCTATGAAATAACTAATGTTATCCTATGAATCCCTAACTATGAAATATAAGTTCCTTTAAAATTAACTCATATAATGAAAATTTAAGTTTTTCTCTTTTGTTGATGCACTTCATCATCTAAATCAATTTATGTATATGTATGTCTAGTCTATGTAAAATTTAAATTAAATTACGATTGGATTTATCTCAATTTCAAGTAGCCGAGTTGCTCTTCTTGAATGAAATACTATTTACTGTCAGGAAAGGATTAAAAATTTGAAGGTTGAACTCCTTCCACTTTTAAATCCTTTCTTGCAGGGAATATTCGTGCAATTGGTAAAAAATGTTTCGATTGACGAATCGTTTCAGTAAAGGAAGAAAGAATAAATAATTTATAGCAATATTCCATGTTCAAATGAGCCAATATATCAATCTGAAAATTTTGTTAATTTTTTCATTCAGTCTCAAACGTTGTGTATGTGTATGTTATTTATTTATTTAATTTTTAAAAAGTAGCGAAGTAGCGACTACATTTCAAAAGTAGTTTGTAGTTGCTACATTTTGAAAAAAGTAGTTGTAGTTGTAGTTAACTACATTTGTGCTAAAGTAGTTGTAGTTGTAGTTCGCTACAAAAAAATGTAGTTTTTCCAACCACTGGTTAAAATACTACATACATATGCTTATATTACATGCTCAGAGCGATATTTACTTCAGCATATAATTTAATGAAAGCATTTATGCTTAGAAAAGACTTGATAATGAGGAAATTGATATGTTAAACATACTTTAAAGAGAAAAAGAGATATTCCGATGCAAACATATCATTATTTTACCTTTTGTCTCTAAATTTCAACTATTTTTCACCTTATTAACTTATAAAGGCGATGAAACATATTAAATTAGTAAAGCAAAAGAGGGAATTGCTTAAGTTTCAATAAGAAATTAAGAATTCTTAAGGATGTTACTTTTGAAAGTAATTTTTATTTATTTATTTTATTTATTTATTTATTTTTATGACGAAAAATGAAAAATATAATTCTTTTCGCTCAATTGTTTAAAAAAAAATTTCTCAAAAATCCTTAATTTACAGTTAAAGTAGTTGAAATATACCTAATTTTATTGCAGTGAAAAGATGCTATTGACTAAATAAGAACATGCAGTAGAAAATGTTCTGAGTTTGTGTGACACAAAATTAGAACCTAAAATTAGGAAACAATGATGAAACAAATTTTTAGATAAGTCAAACACACTGATTCAACTGAGAATAGTGGGTTATATCCCTGGTAGTCATATTAACTGATAAATCCGATGTCATTAGTTCAAACTGAATAACTACAACAGCAGTAAGGGAACAATTAAACTCATATTTTAGAAGTCATCACAACTGTTAGAACTGACATTCTAAACAAAACACCCGCACAATATTTCTGAATATTCAGTGTATCTTTTTAAACCTTATACACCCCACTTACCTTCAAGAAACGAAATTCAATATAAAAGTTTCTTGATAAACGCAAAACACTCCAGTTATTTGCTTTCAGAAAAACTAAGTGCCGAAGTAATCTCAAAACAGAAGCAGAGAGCTTCAAATTTTTAAAATATATAGTAAAAATATGTTCAGAGTAAAAAAAATCAAGCCCACTTAAGTACAAAATGGGATTCTGGTTTTCTGCCTAACTTACTTAAAGAGTATGTTGTAAAGCATAAAATTTGCATTCGCTTTTTCTATTGGGAGTTGGAATAAATATGTTTTAGAGCGCAAGTATTGAAAAACATGTCGAAACCATTTTCATATTTTCCAAGAGGCTTTACATGCGTCTAGAAGCCAAAGAAGATTTTTAACGTTTATACATTAAAGAATTTTTTTTTCTTTTAACATTTTATCACGTCTACCGATTTCTGGTTTATTTATTTCAGAAGAAGAGAATTTAATTTATCGCAAGCATTATAATGGCGTTCATAAAAATGTTTTACATTAAATAGTTGACAGAAATGAAATCCACCGAAGATTTGGGCATTTATATAAATGACGTTCTAAATTTAATTTAGTGGCTGTCTGCAATCGTTGATTAATTCATGGGAATTAGTCGAGTACTTGACGGTCATAGATTTTAGAGTCGAACTTGTCACACAGAACTGAATTTTTATTATAATTAAATTTTGCTTCGAGAAAACTTCCAATTTCCATACGCAATAATAGCATTAAATATCGAAGAGTGCAGATAAAATGCATTTTAGTTTTCAAACCTCTACGAAGTTTTTATGACGTGTATTTGAAATTATATTGATTGTACCTCATGTGTACTATTGACATCAAATACTGACAAGTAATACGATTTAAGTGTCTGTTTCGAGAACGGTACTTTTATTACCATTCACCACTTTGTTTGACTTATGTCACTAAAGTAAAACGAAAGATTTTTTTTTTACTATTTTTTACACACATAACCACACAAGAAAGTGTAAATGCATTTTAATTCAAACTGTTCTATAATCTCGTGTATAGTAATTTTAGCACCGTTACGTAACTATTCCGATTCATAACTATTCAATCAATATGCTAGACATGTACTAACTTCAATGTAGGAGTATGTGAGTGGAATGTTAAACATATAATGCCCCTTTATTGAGAAGACTTAGTAGGTATACCGTATTTACCATTAGTTTAGACAATATATAGTTTATCGCTTGAGACTGCACTGTCATCATAATAATTTTAAAAAAAACATCGATTTCCTTTTGAACGGCATTTGAACTCTAATTTTCACGAAAAATGTTATCCGAATAATGATTAAATACCGAACTGATCATACTTGATGTATTAAGCAGAATAGAGAGATTAATAACTTGATTCAATGTGACCGCCTTAGGCATTAAATTGAATCGTCAGTTTATGTCTTTACTTAATTATGCCTTTAACTATCATTTTAGTTCGTGCAAAAATCATCAAAACGTGAAAAAAAAATGTAAACTACTATTTGTCCACGTTACAAATTCATATTAAACTCCTTACTGCTCAACATTAGTCTGCTAATTATGAGTGTTCATGGAGAGGGGGTGGGGATTATTTAACTATCATAGAATTGGTGATTGCAATACTATACAAAAAATACATTTACGTTGTTTTTTTAAAAGTGATGCCGGAATACCTGTGAAAACAGTTGCTTTAAGAAATTTTCAAAAAGGGAAGAAACAGCTACTGGTATCACTGTCATAGTTCATAGTTTATATAAAAAATGTATAACTACAAACATATAAACAATTTTGTATGAACACATGTTAATTCAAGAAATAAATTTTGCAATCAAGTATTAAAAGTAAGAACAGTAAAATAGTAATTTACATCATTAGGAACGAAAAATAATGGTAAAATATAAATCATTACAAAAGTAAGTATCGTACAATAAATTTACAAATTATATAGTATTATGAAAAAATAAGGAAAAGTGTCACGTACAAATTTTGTTAAAGTTTTTTTTTATTATTATTAATTTACTAGAAAATAATCCGTTAGTCATGACCTTTAAAATATGCTTCTAACGTTTAGACGAAGCAATAGTCTGTTGTTGATATTTGTTAATTGGGCACAGTGAGACAAAACTTATAAAATGCAGAAAATTTGGAAACTTTGATTTTATTTATAAAAAAAAATAGTTAGATTTGTAATGCAGCTTAAAACTTTTGAGACAATATATTTTTATTACTATTCAAAGTTTTTGAGATAATATTTTTTAGAAAATATATGCAGTGAGACAGAATACAATTCCAGGGAGACAGCATATAGGATTGAGTGAAACGTAATATGTTCAACGTTATAATCAAAATTGAATCACATTGAAAAAATGTTCAAGTTTCCTCGCACATCTGAACAAAAATTTCAATTCCACTTCTTTTCGTGAGAGTTGTTATCACCAATTTAATAATTTTATTCGGAACAGATGCAACATTTGGTACAGAAAATCAAATAAAAACAGTAAAAATGGTTTTACTTTTGCGCAAAAAAAATCTACAATCAACTCCATCGTTATCAGTTACCATAAGAATATTTCCAACATAAAAAAAAGGATCTCGGTTGGTGGTAAACTCTAATAAAACTTCAAGAAGTGTCTCACGATCTAGCACTTCAAACCCAGAGGGTAGATTTTCGCACATGTCAATATGGCCCGATAAAATATCAAATCAGCCATTTATTTTTTTCTTCCTCATAAGTTATGCTAAATAAGCCTACATTTTTTCTATATTTTTGTTATTGTTTTTTAATTTCTCTAGTTTCCATGTTTTCATCTTCAAAAATTTGATTTCCAGGAACATCACTTGCAATTAAATTAATACTATTATCATTTTCATGTTCATTCTTTATTACTCAAACTTTTCTCTCTTCGGTTTTTGGATATCTTCAGAAGCTAAGAACCTAAAAAACACTCACTGCTAGAGCAAGAGAGCACTTTTGTATCAGTTTTATCTATAAATAACATATTATTATGATCTACTTTATCTGAAATGTCACTAGGAATCGGATGATAAGTAACAAATGAATTTTTCACGCAATCGTCAAAAAGTGTCCCTATTCTTGCCTTATGTGGTGTAATTCCTTTGTCTTTTTAATGAGGTAAAAATACTTGTAAAGTAAATAAATAGCTAGATGAAAACTTTTAGATAAAAAATAAATATCAAAACAGCATCTTTTTCGAATCAGAATTCAGGATGGGGCACAGTGAGACTGTTTCAAACTGCCCCACTGGAACTGTCTCGCTGTACCCCACTGCGTCTTTTTTTTTTCTAATCCAACATTTTAAGGAGTTCTTTTGAAGCATATTCTAAATGTTTTTAATGATAATTAGCTACATAGGTAGAACGATGAAAATGATCAAAAGTCTAACTTTAATTCATAAAAGAAAGTGTTATAAATCGATGCATGCGAGAGTAAAAAAAAAAAAGATTGCTTGCCTGAAATCAGGAAAATATTGGTCATTTAATTGCAAACACAAGCAACAACTTCATGTTCCAGAATTCACCCGGCCAATTGCAGCAGATTCATGGGTACCTAGCATCATTTCCCGATTATAATTAAAAACTTTAAAAAAAAAAATAGCTTTCTCCCACTGTGCCCCGTGTCTCACTCTGCCCCACCCTCCCCTACGTATTTATAAATAATCTAATAGTCTAATAAGTTCAATTGCAGTGTCTTTAACTATGAAATATTTGCTACTTGCAGCTAATGAAAATAGCAGTATTTCAAACGACTTTATGAATTTTTGAAGTCAATTTTCTGTGTTAAATGTCTGATATCACTGTTCTGATACACCAGCATTGAACTCACATCATATAAAGCAACATATATATATGAAGAGTTCAATTGAGGAATTAAAATTCCTAGACTTAACAAAAAAATAGTTTTATGGAAAAACTAACTCCGAGTCTTAGATAAAAGCAATCAGAATTAAAATCAGTCTCTGTTTTTTTCCCACGTAATTATTTTGGCCCTTTTTTAGGAATGTGCGTCATTAATAAAGTAAAAATAACTTCCAAATTCTAGACTCTAACACACTTACAAAAATTTCTGCATTACACTTTTCAGCTTTAAATTTGAACGCATAGTAATTTTCTGCGTTTTTTCCAACTACGTAATTTCCTTTGTCACAAGATTACAGCATCAAAATTTCTATTTTCCAACTATAAGTAACTCTACTATTTTCGCATTTCTAATAATTTGAAGACATTTTTTTTTCCTGCGGTTTCATTTAAAGCACCATGTCACTTTCGAAGTCACACATTCTTCCTTTCATATTTATTCATTCACAAACACAGATATGGGAGTAGATAACTTATTTTTAGGCGTTAGGTTAAGAATAAATCTATATGACTTGCTATATTCCCCACTTCAGACAATGACCGCCTTACTTTTTCACCCCCCCCCCCATATAATATCTCTTCAATACAAATATTAGATCTCTACAAATACGTCTTCCAAGTATCTATACAATACAAGCACTCTTTTCATAATATACAATATTATTTCTATTTCAGCCGGAAGTTTTCTGTTCTGAATACGATCTGAATTGAAATCCTGTATTTTAAATATGCGTACAACAAATATAACTACATTTTTCTTAAAAGTATTCAAAAACTTTAAAATCTCATTGATTTTGACAGCATTAATCATTTTTCTTTTCTTCCATTGTATGAAGAAATAAATTAAACGTTATTCAGAGCATATTAATTTAATTATAATAGTTAACGCTACTAATGGTTGTTTGATTAATTATTAAAACTTTTCAGTTAACTCTTTGTAATGTTTGCAGTTTACAAGTAAGAATTAATTTATTTAAAAGGTTAAAATTGTCTCAATTACTTTGTACACGCATTGTATATATTACGAGGGTTATTTCAAAAATAAAGGTGGATTCACCGCAATTGTTTGAATTTCACGCGAATATTAAATTAATTTACGCATATGTTGGTATGACTCCAATCCTGCCTTGCGCGTCAAACACCAGCTTTAGCTTTGTGTACTCTTTACAGTGTCAATTTGCAATGTTTAAGAATATTAAACTGCTCACCGATTGTAAAGTAAGGTCAGTAATTCGTTTTTTTTTTTTTCAAAAATAAGTGTTTCATCGGCAGAAACGGGGCCTTTTGGCGTCTGGAGTGCTATTGTTTCACTACAATTCTAGACTCCATCCTGTGTCCCGTGAAGAAAACCCAAACTCGGATCAAGTATTTTGCACAGAAAATGACTGCGCAGTCCAGAATTGGGTACAAGCAATTTCCACTTGTTCTGCCACCTGAAAGAGGTTTTTTTTTTTCTTTAGCGGCAAGCTCTTTGTCGCAGATGATGAAGTGAAAGTAGCAGTTAAAAACTGGTTATTATAAGACCGATTTCTATGTCTTAGGAATTTCGAAGGTTTTTAACGATTGAATAAATATTTATATAGTGTATGGAAACATCGTAGAAAAAAAAAGAGAAACTGTGAGGAAGGTAGGTTTAACAATTGTTTCGAAAAAGTTGTTCATGTTATTTAAAAATAAAGAAAAACGAACCTTACTTTTGGTTGATTGGTTGGCTCTATTAATTTAATGGCGCAAGAGCCTAAATAGGCTATACTGCGCCAAGCGATAGTTTTGAAGATACAATAGAGTCGGGGAAAAAACCAAAAGTGTAAAATTACTTATAAAGGACACAAAACCTAAACAATCAGTTGTGAAATAAGTTTTAAAAACAAAAACACATATACAACAAAAAATAGAGCAGACAGAAGCAATAACACTGGGACAAAAACTGAATCAAAGACAAAAATCCAATCTCCTGAAGTAAGGGGAACTATGGGGGATGAGGAGTGTCCCCTAGAAGGTCCTTCAAAGATGAATGAAACTGATTAAGAAATTTGAAACGAAAATGATTGAAAATTGAACAATTGCAAATAATATGCAACACTGTCTGATTGCCATTGCATATGTTGCATACTGGAGCTGGTTCACGTGTAAAAATATGTCTTTGTGTGAATCTGGTATGATCAGTACGAAGCCCAGATATATTAACTTGTTCTCTTCTGGTGATCTTAGATGACTTGAAGAATTTAGTTGACGGCTGTATAGAGTGCAATTTACCTTACTTTTGGAATAACCCTTGTATGTGCAATTCTTTAATTATGTTACTTGCAATTAGGTACTTTATATGCGACACATACCAATATTAAAAGCTAAAAACAAAGGCAACATATTTTGCTTTTGTGAAAGAGAAACTTCGTTATAAAGCAAATACGCAGAAGGGACCATATTAGGGTGCCCCCCCCCCCTCAAAAAAAAAACGAAAATCAATTTTTCAATTCACATACCCTCTTATGTAACTCTTTTAGGTCAAAACAATTGTTAAAAAAAAAAAAAAAACATATCATTTGGACAACGGAAATCCAGGCCTACTTGCGTCAGAAAATGTGAACCAGCTATGTGTACTAGGCCGAATCAAAAAAAAAAAAAGAAGTTTAAAATTTTATGTTGCTAAAACGCTGCCTCTAAGCCCCACATATACCACAAAAATAGTTATCCAAATTTAAAATAAAAATACTTAGATGTACAGCCGGAGGCCTAAAATTTATCATTTTCTTCAAAAAATTAAATTATTCGACTTACATTTTAAGAAATTATATGTACATTTAAATAAAATATCAAGTTCAAAAGCTGACACACATCTAGTGAACACATTATCAAATCAAAAATTTGCAAATAAATAATTTAAAAATGGTACATTTAAAATAAAAAAATTAACTTAAATTTGGAAACAACCATATTATAAGTACTATGTGGGAGACTTGAAAATTGCAAGAGAGCAATCATTTCTATTCAACGCTGATTATCGACTTAACTGTTTATATTTTTCAGCTTGATAACTTCTTAAAATATACCTCGAATTTTAAAAAAATACATAAAAAAAAATCAATTTTTTTGAAGAAAATTTCAACTTTTTGACCTGTTGTTGGACTTTTAAATATTTTTTTTAATTTGGATAAATATCTTTGTAGTACATGAGGAGCTGTAAGGGCTACGTTTTATCAACCTGAAATTTCAAACTTGCAAAAAATGTTGTTTTTTGATTCGGCCTAGTACACAGAGCTGGTTCATACTTTCAGGCGCAAGTCGACACAGGTTGACGTTGTTCAAACTACATGAAACTTATTTTACATTTGTTTTGACCTTAAAGGGAAAATATAAGATGGTATGCGACGTGAAAAATCGAATTTACCTAGCTGTATACCAATCGAAAAAAATGTTCAAAATCAGATTCAGAGTTAAGGTATCGGAAGTTTGAAGTGAAAACAAAAATAAGTCAAAAAATACAAAATGTAACTTTTTATACGGGCCCGATGTCCCCTAACTTATATTTAAGGAAATAATCTCCATTGAATAACAATTCCAACACAAAAAGTTTGAAATTAGTACGACCAATATTCACCGAGATATAAAACGCAGTATTTCGTGACTTACACCACTTTTCACTCGCCGTCAATAACGCCTTTTGGGGGAAAATATAGCAGTTAACATGAGTTTAAAATTGTACGTGTGCATAGAGCGTAATTTTTCAAATTGTTTGAGGTTTTGTCGTGTGTTTTTGCGTATATCATGGCATAACATTTTTCATTTATTTTTGAATGGCAATGAAAAATATAAATACCTTGTTTTTCTTACTTTGACGACCTGTCATTCTTCTGAAAGGGCGGTAAGTTCCTGTCTCATCTTTTGTATGGTTCCTTAAAACTTTGAACTGGAATATCTCCCTGAGTTCTAGTCGCACAAATGTTAAGTTTTTGCGTTAGTAATATCTTTCAGTAGAGATCATTTCCTAAATATGAGTTAGGGGACCTGGGCCAGTGTAAAAAATTAAATTTTGTATATTTTGACTCATTTTTCTTACTTCAAACTTTCAATATCATAACTCTGCATCTTATTTCGAAAATTTTTAAAATTGGAAGCATACACCTAGGACTAACGGTTGCGAAAACAAAGGTCTTGCAGGTTAAAACGGAATACTATATACTATATACTATACATATAGGTACTATTTATCATTAATAACCAGCTTCTGAAGTACGCAGTAGTAGGATGTTACAAACAGCAGTTCAAATAAGACAGATATTGTGATTCGCTAATTGAATTCAAAGCTTCAAGCAAAATGAAATGGATTTAAGTGATGCTTATTCAATATGAAAAGAATGCAAATGTTTAGGATTTCACGTGTCTAAGGTTTCAAACGTAGCAAGGTTTATAGTAAGAGAAGAATAAAAGTTGCTAACAATATGTACTATTATCCCAATAGAAAAAAATCTTAAATTAATAGCTGCAAAAAATAAAATGTTTTGCTTATTGATTTAACCCTGAACTGTTAAAAGCTTTTAAGTTGAAATAACACAAAAATAGTTTTATAGCACTAAATGAAGGTTAGTTGTTTTGATCGGGTCAAATTCAAAAACAAATCAGGCCGCGTAATTTTTCAGCTCCGTTGACAATTGACAAGACAGTATGGAACTGAATATTTCCAACGTTTTTACTCACATGAATGAAGTTTAAAGCAAAATCTTTATCGTCTGTCAACATATTCCCAGACAAGAAGACCATTAAAGTATTCGTAGCAGGTGTTCGAACGTAAAAAGTGCCTTTTAAAATTGCTTTTGAAAACTTCTAACGAGAAAAAAGAACTGACATTTCACTCTAATGCAGCCCATCTTCTTTTATATTGCGGTACAGAAGAAACAATTCTTATTTGCTTATTAGTACTTTATTTTGCTATTCGTTTAACCAGTTATTTTTCTTGTCGACCAAACTATGTATCGACGCATATGTACATAACTAATCGAGTTATTTATTTTCATTTTCATCGATGGAAGTAAAAATAATGAAAGAGCACGATGATTAAAAACTAAAAAAATGTACATTTGCATCAACAGCATTTTTTCTTGGTTAGTATCTTCTTCAAATGCAATAAATAAAATCATCGAAGTAAGAATATCTATGTCGTTTAATGCATATAAGAAGTAACTAATTAGTAACAGTATTGACCGAAAAATATATTGATGCACTAAATGAACATCATGAATCGAGTTATTCGAGTTTATTATCATCGATGAAAGTATATAATAAAAGAGTAAGACGGTAAAAACCTAAAAAAAATAGTACATTTGCATCAATAGCATTTTTTCCTTGGTGTAACTTCCTCAAATGCAACCAATAAGATTACCGAAGTAAAAATATCTATATCGTTTAATGGATATAAGAAGTAACTGTAAATAGTAACAGTATTGACCAAAAAGTATATCTATATACTACATGTACATTTTGAATCGAGTTATTTGTGTCTATTATCATCGATGAAAGTACATAATAAAAGAGTAAGCCGGTAAAAACCTGAAAAAAATACTACCTCTGTCATAATAGCATTTTTACCTTGGCAAGTATCTTCCTCAAATGCAGCCAATAAGATCATCGAAGTAAGAATATTTATGTCGTTTAATGCATATAAGAAGTTGTAATTAGTGGGCTGTAATTAGTAACAATATTGACGAATAAATATATCGATATACTATATGTACATCAATGAATCAAGTTATTTGTATTTATTGATGCGTTTATCGTTGAAAGTAAATAATAAAAGTGTAAGACGGTAAAAACCTGTAAAAAAAGTAGTTCATCTGTATTAATAGCATTTCTACCTTGGCAAGTATCTTCTTCAAAGGCAATCAATAATATCATCGAAGTAAGAATATCTGTGTCGTTTAATGCATAAAAGAAGTAACTAATTAGTAACAGTATTGACAAAAAAATATATCAATATACTATTTGTACATCATGAATCGAGTTATTTGCGTTTATTATCATCGATAAAAGTACATAATAAAAAAGTAAAACGGTAAAAACCTGCAAAAAAAAATAATACATCTGTATTAGTTGCATTTTTACCTTGGCAAGTATCGTCTTCAAATGCAACCAATAAGCTTATCGAAGTAAGAATATCTATAGTCGTTTAATGCGTATGAGAAGTTGTAATTAGTAACAGTATTGGCCAATAAATATATCGATACACTATATGTACATCAATGAATCGAGGTATTAGTGTTTATCGATGTGTTTATCGTTGAAAGTACATAATAAAAGAGTAAGACGGTAAAAACCTGTAAAAAAATAGTTCATCTGTATTAATAGCATTATTACTTTGGTAAGTTTCTTCCTCAAATGCAACCAATAAGATTATCGAAGTAAAAATATCTATGTCGTTTAATGCTAATAAGAAGTAACAATAATTAGTAACAGTATTGAGCAAAATATACATCAATATACTATTTGTACATCATGAATCGAGTTATTTGTGTTTATTATCATCGATAAAAGTACATAATAAAAAAGTAAGACGGTAAAAACCTGTAAAAAAATACTACCTCTGTCATAATAGCATTTTTACCTTGGCAAGTATCTTCCTCAAATGCAGCCAATAAGATCATCGAAGTAAGAATATTTATGTCGTTTAATGCATATAAGAAGTTGTAATTAGTGGGCTGTAATTAGTAACAATATTGACGAATAAATATATCGATATACTATATGTACATCAATGAATCAAGTTATTTGTATTTATTGATGCGTTTATCGTTGAAAGTAAATAATAAAAGTGTAAGACGGTAAAAACCTGTAAAAAAAGTAGTTCATCTGTATTAATAGCATTTCTACCTTGGCAAGTATCTTCTTCAAAGGCAATCAATAATATCATCGAAGTAAGAATATCTGTGTCGTTTAATGCATAAAAGAAGTAACTAATTAGTAACAGTATTGACCAATAAATATATCAATATACTATTTGTACATCATGAATCGAGTTATTTGCGTTTATTATCATCGATAAAAATACATAATAAAAAAGTAAAACGGTAAAAACCTGCAAAAAAAAATAATACATCTGTATTAGTTGCATTTTTACCTTGGCAAGTATCGTCTTCAAATGCAACCAATAAGCTTATCGAAGTAAGAATATCCATAGTCGTTTAATACGTATGAGAAGTTGTAATTAGTAACAGTATTGGCCAATAAATATATCGATACACTATATGTACATCAATGAATCGAGGTATTAGTGTTTATCGATGTGTTTATCGTTGAAAGTACATAATAAAAGAGTAAGACGGTAAAAACCTGTAAAAAAATAGTTCATCTGTATTAATAGCATTATTACTTTGGTAAGTTTCTTCCTCAAATGCAACCAATAAGATTATCGAAGTAAAAATATCTATGTCGTTTAATGCTAATAAGAAGTAACAGTAATTAGTAACAGTATTGAGCAAAATATACATCAATATACTATTTGTACATCATGAATCGAGTTATTTGTGTTTATTATCATCGATAAAAGTACATAATAAAAAAGTAAGACGGTAAAAACTTTTAAAAAAATAGTATATCTGTATTCATTGCATTTTTACCTTGGCGAGTATCGTCTTCAAATGCAACCAATAAGCTTATCGAAGTAAGAATATCTATAGTCGTTTAATGCGTATGAGATGTTGTAATTAGTAACAGTATTGGCCAATAAATATATCGATACACTATATGTACATCAATGAATCGAGGTATTAGTGTTTATCGATGTGTTTATCGTTGAAAGTACATAATAAAAGAGTAAGACGGTAAAAACCTGTAAAAAAATAGTTCATCTGTATTAATAGCATTATTACTTTGGTAAGTTTCTTCCTCAAATGCAACCAATAAGATTATCGAAGTAAAAATATCTATGTCGTTTAATGCTAATAAGAAGTAACAGTAATTAGTAACAGTATTGAGCAAAATATACATCAATATACTATTTGTACATCATGAATCGAGTTATTTGTGTTTATTATCATCGATAAAAGTACATAATAAAAAAGTAAGACGGTAAAAACTTTTAAAAAAATAGTATATCTGTATTAATTGCATTTTTACCTTGGCGAGTATCGTCTTCAAATGCAACCAATAAGCTTATCGAAGTAAGAATATCTATAGTCGTTTAATGCGTATGAGATGTTGTAATTAGTAACAGTATTGGCCAATAAATATATCGATACACTATATGTACATCAATTAATCGAGGTATTAGTGTTTATCGATGTGTTTATCGTTGAAAGTACATAATAAAAGAGTAAGACGGTAAAAACCTGTAAAAAAAATAGTTCATCTGTATTAATAGCATTATTACTTTGGTAAGTTTCCTCCTCAAATGCAACCAATAAGATTATCAAAGTAAAAATATCTATGTCGTTTAGTGCTAATAAGAAGTAACAGTAATTAGTAACAGTATTGAGCAAAATATATATCAATATACTATTTGTACATCATGAATCGAGTTATTTGTGTTTATTATCATCGATAAAAGTACATAATAAAAAAGTAAGACGGTAAAAACCTTTAAAAAAATAGTATATCTGTATTAATTGCATTTTTACCTTGGCGAGTATCCTCTTCAAATGCAACCAATAAGATGCTTGAAGTAAGAGTATCCATGTCGTTTAATGCATACAAGAAATAACTGTGATTAGCAGCAGTATCAAACAAAACACAGATCGATACTTATATATGTATGTTATTAATCAATTAATTGTTTTGACTATCATCGATGGAAATAATTAATTATAAATTAAAACGAGAAAACCCCTGTAAAAAATAGTACATCTGTATTATACTATTTTTACTATGGTGAATATCCTCTCCAAATGCAACCAATAAGATCCTTGAAGTAAGAGTATCCGTGTCATTTAATGCATGTAAGAAAAAACTGTAATTAGTAACAGAAACCTTTTGCGGAGAAAAAGGTATTCAATATTTATTAAGAAAATCAAATTTCTTAGAATCGAGTGAGTGATAGAGAAACTACGCGATACAACCAGAAGGAATATTTCGTTACGCGTGCTTTCTTTTCCTTCCTTGTTAAAGGTGAGCAATCTGATTTTTGTACGAAATCTTATTTTGGTATTTTTCCTCAACAAGCTTAAGAAACATCTGTTTTCAAAAAATACTTTTAACTCTATGTTTTCCGTCTTCCCTGGAGAAAAGGGAAGTGGAGAATTTCGGAGAGTAGTGATGTATATGTTCGAATATTTCTAATGTTCTCAAAGGACAGGATTTTCTCGATTTTCAAACGAAGTTTATTTAAAATTTACAGCCAGCAGAACATGCGATTTCTTCGAAGAAATCTACTTACTGTTCCTTTCAAGTGGATTTTTTTTTTTTTTGTTGGTACTTGAGAACAGAAAACGTTTGTTATGAACCTTATTCCTGAAAAGCTTAAGAGTGGCTAAGTTGTTTGTTTTTTTTTCTTTACTAATACATTGAAAGCGTGGAACTAAACAGGCTGGAACAAACAAGGAAAAATAGAGGAAGGCTAAAGGAGACCTTCTAGCAGTTTGCCAAGAGGTTTGATTCCAGAACACATTTTGTAAAACAAACTCGATATTTTCCCATTTTAATCAGCAGGATGAGTAGACAAAATTAAAAATAAATTATTCCAAATATCATGAAATTTAAGTGCTACTTTAGACTAAAAATATTTGTTCATTATTTACCCATCAAAAGGTTTTGATTTAGTCTACACAGATATTAGTTTCGTTTACTACAATTGCATGTAATTTTTCTTGTCGGATCTCTATAGAGTGGAAAAAAAACTTTTAAATTGGATAATCTATAAGCCCTTTAGATCATGGGTTCTCAACCTGTTGGTACACATCCCTCGGAGGTCGTAGAAGAATTTCAAGTGATCCGTGAATATAGTCCAAATGATAAAGTAAAAAAGTTTTTAAAAATACTCAATTTTGAAGTCACACGTAAATGCTTACCATATTATAGGCGTTTTTGAAGTTTTTAGTGTAGTCTTCAACTCACACTCTTTGCACGCAAGTAATTTCAAACCCTTGTTTGTTACTATAGTGCAAGTAACGGATCAGTATTGAATCAATGGGCAAGTATGCGCAAGCGCACTAAACGGTGCAACTTACTGTGTGTTTAAAAGTGTGTCAGTCCTTAAACACTGCGTCTCATATCTCGTTGAATACTGATCGTACTTATGTCATATTGTTTATGTTCGAATTATATTTGTATGGTTTTGAGTTCCCTAAAAACAACGTGAAGGACGACTTTAAAACCATGCAAAAAGTTATTCGTATATTTTCCCTTTTTTTCCCGCTGAACAAATTTTAAATCTTAACTTTGTATCATATTTTGACCATTTTTGGTCAAAAGAGTAGTCTAGAGGTAAGCATCTAGAACTAACGATTACGAAAATAGAGGTATTGCAGGTTAAACGGGAACACTCTGTATATTTGGCAGGGTGGAAAACATTTATGAAGGAAGCTGCATTTCAAATTAGTTTATAATACAAAAATGAATATATTGCGAAATCTTCATTTTAATCCTTAAAATGAAAAATTAACCATTGAATTAATTTGAGTAAACCCCATTTATAAAATCATTGCTACGCATTTTTCTGTGCCATAAAATGTACTAATTTCAAAACAAATTATTTCTTCAAATGTATGTGTAAACTTAAAAACCAGTTCAAACGATAAAAATAATAATATTTAATTACTTTTTAAGCATCCAATGAATCTTATCACATTAATTCATTCCCAAAATATCCTGACAAATTTATTTCATGATAAAATAAAAGGAAAAGGCAAAAGAACCGTTTACGTCTTTTCTTAACTCATCTGTCTCCAACGATAGCGTTGGTATTGAAACACTTAAAAGTGAGTTTTACGATTACAAAATAATGGTTCCGAATGATATCTTCACGGGACATAAAATGCATTTTAAGGGTGTTTTCTGCTACCGGAACGCGGGAGTGGCAACGGGTTACACTCAAAAAGAAAGAAGAAGAATATTATGAGCACATAACATGTTTTTATAAGCCTGTGTTTCAAGCATTGCTGCTTTTTGCGGCTCGGCTTATAGACTCCCGTTTCCTGTTGAGTATATTTTTTTAAAACTGTTTCTAAACAACCTATTCGTATAAGAGAGGTTATTACAAGGCACTGGTTATGTGGTATTAGATATCGACAGTAAACAATAAGAAAACTTTAATCGAACTAGAGTAGTTACTTTTTTGTTTATATTTTAATTGTTATTTTTATATTTTAATAAACTAAAAAATGAATGTGAAATAATATTGAAAATAATTTAACAATGGTGTTGAGAAAAAAATAAATAATAGATATAAAAATTATTATTTTGAATAATGTAACAAGTAAAAAGTGTAAAGAACTATAAAATGATATGAATTTGTTTTTCATATAGGATAATGTTGGCTTATACAAGCATTCATATGTTCGTAAAATTTTTAAAACAACTATTTTAATGTCTTCAGTACTTTGATTTTGCTTCAAATGATTAAAGTAAATTTTTACTTGGTTATTAAATATCTGATAGAACATGATCGTTAATGTATTTTAGTATGCGTAATAAATTCATATGTTAATGCAAGTATTTTTTCTCACTAAAATACTACTCAACTGATGGAGGAAAACTTTCGCAATATATGCAAAGCAAATATTTTTAAATTGTATTACTATGTATTTACTTTCATTTAATAAAAAGTACAAGTGAAGCGAAAACATTTGTTGTACTCTCCTAATAAGCACAAAAGTAGCATTCGTACTTTTAATCAAAATTGCGCTACGGTCACCAGTTGGATCTTTGTCACATATTTCACCTAAATACAATGATTTATGGTCATTCATTGTTGGGAAATATTTTTTTCCAAAATCTAAAAAATTTGCATCTGAATCAAATAAATACATGGAGGCGCAAGACTTCAAACGCCAATCACTCATTTTGAACTCAGTTACAGATTTGCGCTTAGAATAACAGCGTACTTCTAAGCTTAAAAAAAATAATTAAAAAAAAATAAATAAATAAAAGACATATAGTTAATTCTAATGGCATTTAAAAAGTTAAAGAGGTTTCTATACCAAAAATATTGGTTTTAGTTTTCCTATGGTAGATAAAATTGATTCTTTGTTATAATTTCTACAGAAAAACTCAAAAATCTGATCGCTCTAAAATTCTGCACCTCTGGACCCGACTAACTTCAGTCCAAAAAGAGCGCTTTTCGAGTTATTACTGTATCATGTGTATAATCCTATTCCATTCAAGGAACAACAACGTGATTCTATAGGGGGAAGAGGGAACCTTGAATAATTATTTATTACTTTTAAAAGAGCGCAAGTCTTAACCTTTGTTTGCACCTGACGGGCGCAAGTCTTAACCTTTGTTTGCAGCAGACGAACGCTGTTATAAAAAGGATTGCTCAGATGAGAGGTCACTGCCGGTCATTGTGACCTACCAAACATTTCCCTATTCGGTAGTTCTTGACTAACGATTCGGCAACTTTGGCGACAGCATTGCAAAATTTCTATTTAAAAAAATAAGCTATTAGGAAACTATGTTTTTTTTTTTGTTTTTTTTTTCATTTGGGAAAATTTGGTGTTTCATTTGGCAAATTGTAAATTTCATTCCTCTCAAACATTTTAGTTGGGAGTGCCTGTTTACAGTCTTCAGCAAAGTAATATTAATGTGATTTAATGTCTGCTTTTGAGGTACATGATTAACGTGAAAAAATAGGAATAAAAAGTATCGGTCCCAAAACTAAGAAATGATCCTTAAAAATTAGAGAAGAACCATGCAGAAATTGAAGTTGATTGGTAAAAGAACTTATAAAGAAAATTTTTAAAGCTCATTGAGCAATTATTTAGTTTACCTTTATATATTGTATTCATCGCTTATTTTAATCGAATGATGTTTCATCCAATCATACAGCAATAAAGATTTGAAACCAGTAGTATGGTTCGTAAAGGTAAGTTCTTTCATAACAAGAGCAGATACGCATAAAATGAAATATTTTCGCACTTGATCCTCCTTTCGTACATAAGGAAAGCTTTTAAATAGAAACTACCATACTAATATCAAACTGAAGAAAACAGCCTGTTTTCTTCAGAAATAGTTTATAGCTTTATTGAAAATAAATTTGACCTATATTCTTTAGCCAATACGAATCAAAGAGATATATAAAACGAAATTTTATCACATTACGGCAGCAATTTAGTTAATAGACAAAAAAGATCGAATTCAATACTACCGAATTTCCAAAATATTTCAGCTTTAGCAATAATGATGCTGATTGAGAATACAGGGCAGTGTATCGTATTGAATATTTCTTCTACTGTAGAAAATATAAACTCGAATAGCATGTATAAACATTAGTTGGGGAGATTTTAACTAGATGTATAGAACAAGTAAATAACGGTAAACATCTTTTACCGTTTACCAATTTACGTACTGCATTCCGAAGCTAGTATGTAATTCAATAATTTTTACTGCCGCTTATAGATAGTGTTAGTGTACTGTACAGAGTGTTCAGAAAGTTTTGCACTAAAAATGAAAATTCGTTTTATACAAAAATAAACTGATTTAAGCGTGATTTTTTTAATGATTTTATCTAGAAAAGTTTTTTTCCCATATAGTTAATACAATTTCATTTGAACACCTTTCATAGTTCTGAGAAGTTTGAGACGATTTTCATCTTCACTCCTGGCACTAGGACAGTCAAATTTTAACTTATGCAGGGTGAGTCAGCGGTAGGCGCTTAAACCAAATATATTATTGAGGACTGAATCTCAAAATCTGCGTATTAGCACGCTTGGGAGTTTTTTTTTTTTTTTTCCATTCATAAACAACATTTTCAATTTCCAATAGTGGCACCACCTGCACGATTTAACTATTACTGTACTATAGGGAAACACTTGATAAGATGATGATCAAAACTTAAATAAATAATAATGTATCTTTAATAGCTTTCTTTTTAATTAATTTTCTTTGTAAGTAAATTTGAATCGTCAGTTAAATTCTTCTTGTTTTTTTGAGTAAATTCAATTTCTTTCTGTAAAACAGTTTCCTATTCTCTTGTTTATCATCAAGCAAGAAAAAAAAAGGTTTTCTTTTAATTGCAAATTATGTACAATATTTTAATTACACCTTTTCGATAAACATATTCGAGTTTTTTTTATGTGTCCAGTAAAAGCAAATGTAACTATTTAAATTTAAACTAACACTACGCAAACCGTCAAAAAAGGTTTAGAAAGTAATAAAAAATATCATTAATTACTCCTAAAGCATTGCATAGCTATTTATATTGCATATATATATATATATATATATATATATATATATATATATATATATGTGTGTGTGTGTGTGTGTGTGTGTATCTTTTAAATACGACGTAAAGTCAAACGAATCAAATAATTAGGAAATAATTTAATAAGGTTGTGAATAAACAACTAAAATAGCTCAAAACTACCCAAATGATCGCCTTGAAAAGACCCCTGTTTAGTTTTTCAACAAAATCACTAACGTAGATTTTAGAGAGTAATGTAATGTAAAACTGCTAAACATTTTATAGATATCGTTATTTTTCTAGGAATGAATAGAATTAATGAATTTCGCGTGAGAATACTTTGAGAGAGCATTATAACACAAACTCGAAGCGATGAAAATTGTTCATTCCTCGATGAAAGAATCTCAATCATTGTTTCTAAATTATCGTGGAGGCTTTCTTCTAGAAAGATGAAATTCGATCCAGCCGAGATCTGATAAATGAAGCGGAAACTCTCTAATAAGGCAAAGAAAATCGGATAAAATTGAAAGCGAATTTCAGGCTAACGAATCAAATACTTCCGCTTCAATAAAGCATTTGACTCTTACGTAACGAAACAGAAATCGCAATTAAATGCAATACTTCAACCAGAATGAAATATCAAACATTAATGAACGTAAGATTTTATGAATCAACTCCGAGAATTTCAATTCACCAAGCATTTTCTCTCCATTTGAAACAAATGGAAAGTAATTGCGGTAATTAATTTAGACTTAGAGAGCTGCACGTACAAAGGGCTCCTATTATAGATCGGGTACCTTATAACTAACGTGAAAGTGCAAACTATAATATTAATTTTAGGGCCCATCTGTGTCCCCAAAAGCAAAATTCATTTCATAGGTAATCGTATACAAATAAATAATGTACAAAATATTTTTCACATGGAGAAGTCCCAATGTTAGCGAAGTGAATAATTTAAAAAATATATTAGATTTTCAATTTGTTAAAGTGAAACTTTTTATGCAAGGGCTTTAAAATTCTGAACATAAGCTTTTCGTGTGACCTAAGTGACGTAGTTCTTTCTAAATGCGGCTAAAAACAAATAATATAAGTTATCATGAAGTTGAAATACTTCTGCTTTTAAATTGTTACCGAAAACAATGAAAAATAATAATAATTAAAAGGTTATTTTTTAAAAATAAATTTAACAAAATAATTTCAAAGCTGAACCTAAGCAGCATACATTTGCGGTATTTTGAACTTTTCAATTAACGCAGGTTTTCAAAGAGTTTTTTTTTAAAGTCAAGTCAGCCTGAAAGTGTAATTCACATTGCTTAAGTTTAACGTTGAAGTTAATTTCTTAGCTTTTTTTTAACAAATTAACTTCATAATTGCTATTATCTTATTCCCCGTTCGTTCTTTTCCCAGCAGCCACTTCCCTTCTAACTCAAGAAACGTTTTGTAGGGGAATTGAGAAAACAAAATCGGGTGTATGTGACTTTATCGAATTAGAAAAGATACTTCGTTACATTCTAATACTTTGTTTCAAAGCTTGCCTTTGCTAAAAAGATAGCATAATTTATAGTTCAACTACCTGACCCGGCAAGCGTTGTTCTGCCATATAAATTATTTCTAGTAAATATTTCGGTTGCTAATTGAAAAACAACTAACGTATTGTAAGAGTCTCGGGATGGGATCTATAACAGATGACAGAAAGAGAAATTGAGCGATATAAACTATAATCGCCGATATAAAAAGTTTAAAAAAATAATAATAATAAAAATAAAAAACACAGTTCAATACAATGTATTTCATTAACGCAACGAACAAATTCATAGTTTAATCTAGTAAAAGGTTAACGCAATGTGAAAAAAAGGAATATTTTTTTATCCTAAAATATAGCAATGAAATAAAGAAAATCAATAATCATTTTAAAGAGCGATTGAGTGAAGGATATTTTTTTTCGGTCCGTCTTTGCCAACACAAATAAGCTCGAGAGTTTGCCCATGCGAGAGCATGCCACGTATCCATGTGTCAAACATTGTGTGTCCAAATCTATGTCACAGACACACATCGTTTGTCTTTGTGACTTATTGATTGATAAAACATTTCATAAAAATCGATCGAGCCGTGATAAGTTCAAACACAAACACACATGACATGAGAGTTTTATGTATTTGGTTTTAAAAAAAAGTTGCTATCTTCTATTTGTCTACAAATGAACTGTTTGAAATAAATTCAGGCAAAGCTTTTACAAGTATTTTTAACAATAGTTTTTACAAAGGTTTTCAACAACGGTTTTTATAATGATTTTCAACAATGATTTTTACAATGAATTTCAACAATGGTTATACAGTGATTTTCAAAAACAAAAAATCTTGATATTGACGCCCTGATTACCTAGTGGTATGAAATATACTTCACGACCTATTCTCAAACTTACCGGTCTAGCCGTTTCGGAGGAGTTTAAACACTAACACCGTTACAAAAAAAAATTATGGATTAGATAATAATCTTTAGATAAGTAAAAATGGTATTAATACAGCTAGAAGACAAAAATTACAGATTATTTTTTATTTAATAGCATACTGCTGGTTTCAAACACTAGGCGTTGAAACCAAGTTAAAGACAACTATCATTTCTTTACTAAACGTAGTTGCACCAAGCATTAATTAGAGTCATAATTAGTTTGAAGGCAACTTAACTTTAGATAAACATTTTATTTCAGTTAATGATCTTCGTGCCTAACAGTTATTGCATTAAAAAAAAAATCTAATCTTAAAAGAAACAAGTTTCATTTTGACAAATAGTAATAATGTCAGTTTCAAAAACAAAAATTAAAAAAAGAAAGACGTTTTAGACCTTTATAACATACTGTAATATTTGTTGCGATTGTACATTTGGAAAATAGTTTTACCCTCGTGTTCCGGAAAATTATTTTAATTCACACGACTGAGATGAAAAAATGTAAAACTGCTCACTAATCAACGCTAAACCTGGTCCTATAAAACTAAAAAAATAATGCTTTGAACAACATTCTTGTGCTTTTTAAATCAAAATTTAAACTTATTCTTTCTAAAATACTCATTAAAGAATAAGGCTTAGTGTTAGTTTCATAAAGTAAGGAACTACCTTTTGTTTTCTGCTAAAAGTCAGAAACCTTCCTAAAGTTATCCAGAACTCTTACTAAAAAATTCAGCAATCTTTCCGGAAAAAACCAGTCTTATCTCAGGAACTTTCAGAGGAAACTTAAGTAAGTTTAAAGTAATCCTTCCCAATTTGCTGGGAAATTTCATAAAGAATTATTGCTACCGTGGTCAAAGCTAAGACAGAATTGCAATTAAGTACTAAACATCTTACTATCCTGCAGTTCTTAAGAAGCTACGGGATCCAGAGACTTACATTTCACTCTCATTAGGAGCTTAGTCGTCCTGGACGGACCGTAATGTAACTAAAGGGGATATACTTAATAAATACAGTTAGTTAACCTATAAACTGGTAGATAAAAATATTTTTTACAACAGTGAGAAGTCTGCATTCGTGCAACTAGAAGTAATTCAGGAAACCTTTTGACAAAAATACTTCGTTTTCACAGGAAATCGATGAAAACCTCTAAAATCCTGGATCGTTGCCCGAAACTTATCTGTGACGTTTCGGAATTTTCATATTGTTGCCTCACGAAAACAACTAACAGCACTACCACTTTTTCTATTTAACCTATTTTTAAAAGAATTTCCTCAATTGCATTTTTTTTTTCTTTTCATTATTTCCACATTTAAAATGACATTAAGTTTGGGAAAATCATATAATTTCTCAAATTATAGTTGACAAAAATAACAAGCAAATATTTTGTTTTTTGCTAATTTTTACTTTTTTTTCATGTTTGAAGTTTTTTTTCACTCGCTTTAAGTATTAACTAGCGGTACCCGCACGACTTTTCCCGTGGTAGAAATTAAAAAGTCATTTGGTTCGCCTGTATATTTACAAAAAATGGATGATGATTTTCCCGCGAATTTGCTAGATTAATTTGCACGCCCACGTTATGATAATTTGCTCGTCTAAGTTATGGTAGTTAGCTCGTCCACGTTATGGTAATTTACTCGTCCATGTTATGATAATATGCTCGTTTAAATATTTTTAAAATTGGATAAGAAAAATAACAATATCGAATTTTCGAAAAATCGCTTCGAGGTGCTCACCCCATGCTACAAACTAATTCTGTGCCAAATTTCATGAAAATTGGTCGAACGGTCTAAGCTATGCGCGTAACAGACATCCAGACATCCAGAGACATAGATATCCAGAGACACAGACTTTCAATTTTATCATTAGTAAAGATAGTACATCTATAAAAATATACTACTCCGTTTATATTTTAGTTCCGAAAGCGAAACATAAGAAGACTTAAAAATTTAGGGTGCTTATAAAATAAAAGCCAGCATAATTTTTATTTCTGTACATTCAGCAGTTTCTCCATTTCATTAAAGAAAATTCACTTTATGGCTCTCAAAGGCAAGAAATGAAGGAACATTATTTTTTGACCGTAAAGCTGTCAAATTTATGTTTCTCCACCAACGTTATCTTCACAAAAATAGACTATCAATGAAATAAATGGTCCTTCACCTTCGTATAACTTTCGGTTTTGTATTTTTCAGCTCAGATAACGCCATATCTATCATATCTTGTTGCCGATTGGCACATACAAGTTTAAGAATGTCAAATAAAGTTTTTTTTACTAAATCAAAATTAGTGTACTTGAATTCCTGTTGATAGCCTTCAAGAATCAAAAATATAATGGTTTTTATATTTTTTAAAATAACTTGATTTTATTATTTTCCTAAAATTTAGTTTTCAGTAGTTGTACGTATTTTTCCATTTTATAATATACTAGCGGTATCCTCACGGCTTTGCCCGTAGTAGAATTTAGTAGCCCGTAGTATATATATATATATATATATAATTACAGTTAACGTCAACGTCTACTATGCATTAAGTTTTTTTTCAATATCTTTCCATATTTTTGGCAGATTAAAAAACTTAGGAAGTAGGTTAACAGAAGCCAGCCTTAGAAAAATTTTTAAAGGGAAAAGGAAGTTTCCCTTCCTTGCTTGAAACGCAAAATAAGACATTTTTCCAAAATTATAGAAAAAGCATTGTAATAGCAATATTTTATTATATCACTGAACATAATTCCAAAAAAACTAAGAAAATAAAAATAGGTAATTTTTTTCTTAACAGTTAAAATACTTCAATTTGTTTTTTTTTTTTTTTTCAATAAAAAAAAGGATTTGGATTGCGAAAACAAGTACTATGTTTTTGAAAATATTAAAAAAGAAAAAAAAAGTGAATAAAAGACCATGAAAATAAAAGAAATGTTCATTGGAACTTACCTTCAAAACAGAAATTAGCTTTAATTTTTGATTTTATGCTCGAGTTTAATCATTTAGAACCGTTTGGTTCGCTTAAGGTAAGCCTTAGAGTTTGGTTTTATTAAACGATTTCTATAGCTCTCCGAATGCTCACAGGAACTTCAAACAAACTTCATCTGATGCAGAAAGTTTCAAGCTTTTGAATGACTTAAAACTTAAAAATGTGAATGAAATGTTTCTCAGACAGTCAAATCAATGTGAAAAATGGGTTTAGAATCGGAATTAAAAAAGAACAAAATCGAATTTTCGAAAAATCGCTTTGGGGTGCACACCTCCATGCTGTCAACTATTTTTGTGCCAAATTTCATGAAAATTGGCCTAACGGTCTAGGTGCTATGCTCGTCACAGAGATCCAGACATCAAGACTTTCAGCTTTATAATTAGTAAAGATTAAGCAATGTTTTTAATATTTCCAGCTTAAAAACATTAAGTAACTGCAAGTACTGCCTTTAATTATTCTGTTTTGAATAAGATTCCTATAGTGCCGTGACCAGGCAATATGTGCACATTTTTCTTTTTATTTATTTATTTAGTTTGCATTTTTCTCACTTCTTTGTACTTAAGCTTAATTGTACAGTACAAGCTTGCAAAAAAAAAAAAAAAGCTGAAAACGTCTTATTCCAACATTTCCTATTGTTGGTACAGAGCACAAAGAACGTTTCTTCAAGCATCTCAAAAACTCATTTCTTCAGATACTGTCGTTTACCTTCCTCCGGCAGTATAGATGAAATGTCATATATTTTTCTAAAAGTGTATAAAGTCTGCATGTGTTTTATTTTCATTTCTTTACCACAATTGATTCCTCGAAAGGATAACTTTACGTCGCTCCATCTTATGCTACGAAAAAATTAAATTAAAAAACATATCATTAAATTTATCCGAATGCATGTATATATTTTTTTTAAATTTGAAGTCTATTTTGATATCATTTCAAAAAAAAAAAGAACTAGTGTATTTTCTTTTGATTTTTGAAGTAGCATGTATGATATAATTCCTTTAACTGACTTTTAGTTTTGTATATTTAATTATTGTTATTCACTTTTGTGTGCCTTCAGTTTACGCGTTAAAAAAGCTATTCTTGAAAATTACTTATTTTTTGTAAAATATTTCGGTAACCAGAATTGAGTTTGAAACAATCTTTCAAGATAAGCCTTTTTGCAGGGTTTTGTTAAATTGCTTTAGACTGGCAAGTAATTTCAAGCAGTGAAAAAGTACAACTAAAAATCGTGTACTTAAATCTGGATAAGAACTCTAATCGAACTGAAGTTTCTGAACTGAGAAGTAAGCTCGTTAAATTCTGGAAGAGCTTCCTCTTATTATTTTAATTTGGATTTATGGTAGATTAAAGTGGTTTAAACATCAAGTTAGTTTAACAAGAAGAATATAAATAAACTTTTCAATAAGAAAATAATGAAACAAAACCTAGTGACGTGGATTTTGTTATCTTAGAAATACAAGCCAGTTGTATTCTACGCTCTTTTTTTTTTTTGCATATAAAAGGTGTCCTTCGTATAACCTGGTACTTGTACAAAACGATTTCGATATTACACGGTACAAAATTTGCGATTATTATAGCACGGTTTCCATATTACATGGTACGAAACATGAATTTAATACTTTATGGTTTTAATGTAACCCGATGTTATATTTAAAAAGAATAAATTTCATTTTTGTTTAATAAATTCTGTTAATGCTTAATAACAATTTTAATAAGTTTTTACTTTGTTTTTTGAAACTTGGTTTCGATATAACACGGTAAACATCCCGTGATTCACATTATTTCTAATTCTCGTATAGCACGGTTTCGATATAACATGAAACAAGGTTGTGATAAAACACCATACATATTGACAAGATTTTTACTATGTACATGATTAATTAGTGTAAAATATAAGTTAAAAAGTTATTTTTCAAAAAGTCTCGTATAACACGGTTTCGATACTACACGAAACGAATTAACCGCGTTATACGAGGGACGCCTGTACATATTGTTACAAATCCTGTAAATAGTAATTATTGTAGTAACGTAACCTGTAAATAGTTTCCCGTAATGAATATACAACCCCTTTTTCATATGGCTAAAGTATACGACCCCTCTATTTCCTTTTTGTTCGTTGATAAAATTTGATAACGGTCTACGCATTTCGCGAAGAGGTAAGAATGTTGTGGAAAATTCTTTTCGGTGTATAAAAGCCGTTAGCGATGGATAAACAGTGGAGTTTCGATTCAGATTTGTGCTGAGTGTGTATTTGCTCTGTTTATAGCGAGGCATTTCGCTGTGTTGTTTTCGTATTTGGAAGTAAATACGTGTGTAAACGTTGAGTTTACGGTGTTGTGTGATAATTGCTTAGTTACTGATGAATAATTTAGCAGTTGTTGAAGATCTTTCCTGTACATAGTGTAAATAAATTTCCTGTGTTTTTATCAAGAACTGTGTCTTCATTTCAAGAAAGTGGAAGTCGCACCGAATCCGTTACAATTTGGCGCCCAACGTGGGGCTTCTTCTGGACTTTCTTGGAGTAAGTGTTTGGACATTTTTTTCATAAAGACTTTTTGAATTTGGACTTTATTTTTATGGTGATTACTCGCGCAATGGATGAACAATTAAAACAACTTCTTGACGCAATCAACTCTGTAAAAAATGAATTGGCGACTAACCAAGAACAGTTAAATAGTGATTTAACTGCTAAAATTACTACAAGTCAAAATGAAATAAAAAGTGACCTAACGTCGATGAAAACCATGATGAAGAATCAACTAACCGCCATGGGAGATAAAGTTGATGCTCTGGAAGAAAAATTTGATACTGTGGAAGAGCGTATCGCCAATGTGGAAAATAAGTTGGAAGAAGAAGACAAGAAATTTACTTCATTTAAGGAAGAAATAATTAAAGACATGGAACGGAGATTGGCGACCGCGGAAAGCAGTTCTGTACAGTTTGGCGCTCCCACATCTGTTGCTCGACCGTCCATTAAACTGGCCACATTTGATGGGAAAAGTTCGTGGCAGGTATACAAGACCCAATTCCTGATAGTGGCGGAAGCGAACGGATGGGACTCTGCTATCAAGGCCTGTCATCTTGCAGCATCCCTGAGAGGTGACGCAGCGGACATTCTTCAGACCCTTCCGGACAGCCAGCGCCTGGATTTCGCCGCCCTCACATCTGCGTTGGAGCTTCGCTTCGGTGAGAAGTGCCAGAAAGATTTCAGCCGACTCCAGTTGAAGTCCCGTTTCCAGAAAACCGGGGAAACCCTGCAAGAGCTAGCGGCGGACGTCGAGAGACTGTCTCATCTTGCTTTTTGCGACTGTCCTGCGGATGTTCGAGACAACCTGGCACTCAACTACTACATCGACGGGGTTCGAGATCCGGAAATCCAGAAAGCTCTACGGATGGCGGATGTCAAAGACCTGAGTTCTGCTGTTGTGCATGCGATGAAGTTGGAGGCCGCCCAGCAAGCAACCCGCAAGGATCGCCATTCAATCCGCGGCGTGAAAACTGATGAGCCTGATCCGGTTTCGTCACGCTTTGCTGAACTGGAAAAGCAAATAAAAGAAATTGCAGGAATCCTCAAAAGGACTTCGGCTCCCAAGTACCAAAATGGACAATCACTTAAGTGCTGGAAATGTGGCGGCGAGGGTCACTTACGAAGAAACTGTGAAGCTCGCCAAGAAACCAGAGGGAAGAGCACCTCTCCCTCCCAGGTCCAGGAAAACTAAGCCATGGCAATCTCGCGGGGCGGAGGTTGCCAAATTGGAATGAGCCCCATCTTAAAGTTTTCCAGATTTCATCGACGAGTGGCGGCAGTAATGGACTGTTTGTTTACGCATACGTAAACGGGTTTCCCTGCGAACTGATTATTGACACTGGAGCCAATGTTACAATCATTAGAACAGATGTGGCTCGTCAATTTGGACTCAACATTCTATGGACGCCGCCCTGCGTTACCCTCCAAACTGTGACAGGTGACAAGATCGAGATTGAAGGTAAAGTAAACTTAGAAATTGTGTTTGGAAATGCCACTTACCATCATACGGCATTCGTTGCTGCTATCACAGACCCCTTCATTCTCGGATTGGACTTTTTAAAGAAGTATGATTTCAACCTCGACTTCAAGACAAATGAGCTGCACTCGATGAGAGAAGACATAGCCGTTTTCCCCGCAGAAAGTGATGTAAAATCCGCTCATCAAATAATAGCCCAGACAGATTTATCGATTCCCTCAAGGTCAGAATCATTAATACCTGGCTCCATTGAAGAAAGCAATAGTTTTCGATTTGGACTCATTGAATATCCCAACTTAAGCAATAGCCCAAAAGGAGTGCTGGTAGCATCTACGCTTGTGGACCTTTCTAAGGGTGTAATTCCTGTGAGAGTCGCCAACGTGAGTGAAAGGCCAAGGAATATCCGGAAAGGTGAAGTGTTAGCAACTTGTACTCCAGTAAACTGCATCATTAGAATAATCAATTCCCCCGAGACTGTGTCTTCTGAGTCCTTGACATCGAAGTTAATTGGGAGTGCACCCTTATCGAAGGATCAAAGAACTGCTGCGGAACAATTGGTGGACGACTTCAAGCATCTGTTTTCATCTACATCGGAGGATGTTGGCCGTACGAATTTAACGCAGCATAGGATCTACACTGGAGAACACCCCCCTATTAAACAGCATCCAAGACGACTACCGTTCGCCAAGAAGGAAGAGGTTGAGACCCTCCTGAAAGAGATGAAGGAGAACGATGTAATCGAACCGTCATCCAGTCCTTGGGCGTCTCCCATCGTCTTGGTCCGAAAGAAAGATGGCTCCACCAGATTTTGTGTCGATTACCGACGGCTGAATGAAATCACCAAGAAAGACAGTTACCCTCTTCCACGGATAGACGACACCTTGGACACTCTGTCCGGACACAAGTGGTTTTCGACCCTGGACTTGAAGAGCGGCTACTGGCAGGTTGAGATACACCCTGATGACCGAGAGAAGACAGCGTTTACAACTGGACAAGGCTTATGGCAGTTTAAAGTGATGCCCTTCGGCCTCTGCAATGCACCAGCTACGTTCGAGCGTCTTATGGAGACGGTATTAAGAGGACTTTCTTACGAATCCTGTCTGGTCTACTTAGACGATATCATCATCGTGGGACGCAGCTTCGAAGAACATCTGGCAAATCTTAGGAAGGTGCTGCAAAAGCTTAAGGAAGCCAATCTGAAGTTAAGCCCGTCCAAATGTAATTTGTTCCGCCGGGAAGTGAACTACCTTGGTCACATCATCTCTTCTGAGGGTGTACAAACCGATCCAGAGAAGGTATCTGCTGTCAAGGGTTGGAGCCGTCCCGAAAACATCCATCAGCTGCGAAGTTTCCTGGGGCTCTGCACCTACTATAGGAAGTTTGTGAAGGGTTTTTCCAACATTGCACGACCTTTGCATAAGCTGACGGAGAGCAAGCAAAAGTTTGAATGGTCCAAAGAATGCGAAGATGCATTTCTACGACTGAAGGAGGCTTTAACATCAACGCCTATCCTCGCCTATCCTCAGCCTGAAAAATCCTTCATCCTGGACACTGATGCGAGCAACGAGGGAATTGGAGCTGTTTTATCCCAAGAAATTGACGGAAATGAACATGTCATCGCTTACTGGAGCAAATGCTTATCAAAGTCGGAGCGAAATTACTGCGTCACCAGAAAGGAGTTACTGGCCATAGTGAAAGCTGTAGAACACTTCCATCATTACCTCTACGGCCGAAAATTTCTGCTTCGGACAGATCATGCCTCGTTAACTTGGCTTTTGAACTTCAAGAATCCAGAAGGCCAGATAGCCAGATGGATACAGCGGCTCCAGGAATATGACATGGAGATCAAGCATCGAAAAGGGTTATCTCACGGTAATGCTGACGCTTTATCAAGGAGACCCTGTCCTGAGAACTGCCACTATTGTTCCCGAATCGAGAAACAGTATGGAACGACTAGCCCTACCGCCTATCAGGTGACAGTGACTCCAACATCATCAGAACCTGATCCATGGAGTGATGACCAAGTTCGAAAAGATCAACTTGAAGACCCCGACATAAAACCAATTTTAGAGTTCATGGAAAGTGACAGTCGACGCCCTAGCTGGCAGGACGTTTCCATCTTCAGTCCTGCAACAAAAAGATACTGGGCTTTATGGAACTCACTCCATTTACGGAACGGCGTGCTACACCGGAAATGGGAATCTGACGACGGCAAGACATCTAGGTGGCAGTTACTACTTCCACGATCCAGGATTTCAGATGTTCTGAAAGAAATACATAGTAGTGCGACTGGAGGACATTTTGGTGTCTTGAAAACCCTCAATAAAGTTCGGGAGCGCTTCTTCTGGAGCAAGGCGAAGGATGACGTGGAGAAGTGGTGCCATTCTTGTGACGCCTGTGCTGCTCGTAAAGGACCGAAGAAGAGAAGCAGAGGGAAGCTACATCTGTACCACATTGGAGCTCCTTTCGAACGAATTGGGATCGACATCCTGGGTCCTCTACCAAGAACTGCTGATGGGAACAAATACATTCTTGTTTCCATCGACTACTTCACCAAATGGCCGGAAGCATATCCCATTCCAGATCAAGAGGCTACTACCGTAGCAGAGACTCTAGTCCAACATTGGATCTCGAGATACGGAACACCTTTGCAGATTCATTCCGATCAAGGGAGGAATTTCATCTCTGCTGTGTTTAAGGGCCTATGTCAAATTTTCGGAATTGAGAAAACTAGGACAACACCACTACACCCACAGTCGGACGGCATGGTGGAGAGATTTAACCGCACAATCCTAAATAATCTCTCGCTTATGGTATCCAGAAATCAACAGGATTGGGACAAGAAGCTACCTTTGTTCCTGCTGGCCTACCGCAGTGCTGTCCACGAGACTACCGGATATGCCCCATCTCAGATGCTCTTCGGACGAGAGCTTCGGCTACCTTGTGATCTCGTCTTCGGTCGTCCTCCGGATGCGCCTGCATCGCCTGAGGAGTACATCCAGGATCTCCAGGCCCGGTTGGAAGACGTTCATAACTTCGCACGAGAGCGAATCAACATCGCGGCGGAGAAGATGAAGACCAGATACGACACAAGGTCTACTGGACATGATTTCAACGAAGGCGACAAGGTTTGGTTATGGAATCCCATCCGACGGAAAGGTCTGTCACCCAAATTGCAGTCGCATTGGGATGGACCCTACAAAGTCGTTAACCGACTAAATGACGTCGTAGTGAGGATCCAAAAATCACCTAATGCAAAACCTAGGGTTGTACATTATGATCGGTTAGCCCCATACTATGGCCATAGTTCATGAGTATTACGTAAACAACCATGGTTGATAACATAAAAGTTGTAGATAATTTTTGCTTTTAATGTTTAGTAATATTTCTTGTTATTATTGTGTTTTCTGTATCTGTTAGTTATTAATGTGAATATTTGTAAACTTGTGATAGAAGTTCGACACCCTTTCCGGGGATTGTACTGCCCGGGACGTGCAGTCCTTGGGAAGGGGGCAATGTTACAAATCCTGTAAATAGTAATTATTGTAGTAACGTAACCTGTAAATAGTTTCCCGTAATGAATATACAATCCCTTTTTCATATGGCTAAAGTATACGACCCCTCTATTTCCTTTTTGTTCGTTGATAAAATTTGATAACGGTCTACGCATTTCGCGAAGAGGTAAGAATGTTGTGGAAAATTCTTTTCTGTGTATAAAAGCCGTTAGCGATGGATAAACAGTGGAGTTTCGATTCAGATTTGTGCTGAGTGTGTATTTGCTCTGTTTATAGCGAGGCATTTCGCTGTGTTGTTTTCGTATTTGGAAGTAAATACGTGTGTAAACGTTGAGTTTACGGTGTTGTGTGATAATTGCTTAATTACTGATGAATAATTTAGCAGTTGTTGAAGATCTTTCCTGTACATAGTGTAAATAAATTTCCTGTGTTTTTATCAAGAACTGTGTCTTCATTTCAAGAAAGTGGAAGTCGCACCGAATCCGTTACAATATTATTGACAATGCATATTATTTGAGGTTCGAAAGAAATTATCAGAAGTAGTAGATCAAAAATCAAAAGACGTGGCATTTATTTCATTTATATTTTTCTTTCGAACTGCGCAAGGAATTGAAAAGTGTTAATTATTTTTCTTTCGAACTGCGCAAGGAATTGAAAAGTGTTAATGCTTAGTTGTTAAAAATGGAGTTTTCTGCTAGCCTGTTAAGGCCTTCACTAATTAAATCCTTCTACACAAAGTTTATTTTAAGATTACCCCTGAGAAGAATACTCGTTGATTCAGACGCATTCATCAGAGGTTAGGATAATTGATTTTTCAGCTATTGAGCACTCAATTTTATTCAGTGAAATAGATAAGGTTAAATTGAGTGAAAGAAATTACATTGTTCAACAACTGGGAAAGAAGAAAAATCCTATGATTTTTAATTCTTTTCATTGAAAATAATCCGGATTTAATACAAATCTACCAGTAAATTTTATATTTTATTTTCCTGGTAGTAGTTTGGAGCTGCTACATTTTCTGGAAAGGTTCAGTTCTTTGTGTTTCTCTTTGTTTGCACAATTAGGCCTTTTCTACACCTCTTTTGCACTAACTTCACTGGGCTACAATGGAGTGCCGTATTATAAACCCATGCAAAGATTACATTTACATTGATAAAATGTTAAAATGGCTATTTCATAAGTAGGTGATTACTGTAATAATATGAATATTTTGTATACTTGTGGTTCATTGGTTTAATCAATGGGATAAAAAACAGCATCACTTACAAAAAAGTGCACAAATAATGTTTTTTCATGTGTGTTTTATGTAATTATGGTACTTTATGAATTAAATACAGCTATCAGATCAATTTCAATGACATTTTGTTTGAATAGATAAACTAGATTAATTATTCTAGTGTATTTTAAAATGAAAAAAAGCTGAACATTTTAGGATATAAGAAAACGTGCAACAAAGCAATAGAGGCACAAACTTTGTAATAGGTAAAACGAATGAATATAGAAAATCAATTTCTTAGAAATGTATACACCAACGGGGAACACTTCAATGTTTCGTAGATCTTCCACGAACTGGGAGAAGAGAATAATAAAAGTTTCTGAACATACAGGGTGGTTATAATTAAAGTTACCCTGTTTGGACCCCTCTAGTGACCGTTCTACGAATCGGATTCCGATAAAACTTGGAATATATATTATATAGACCATGGGGAGCAGGATTATGCAATAAAAAAAAGTTCAAAAATCGACGATAGGGGCACTTTACACACGTAAAACATCCGGCAACAACAATGTTTTGTATGAACAGTTACTGCATCCCGATTACATTACCATATGGTGTGGTTTCACCGGTGATTTCATCCTCGGTCCCTATTTCGTTTAGGAGACCCCGCTCCTAGGTCCTAAAAGGTGTTCCGTCACAAGTCCCCGATATTGCGCACTTCTTGGAGCAGCAAGTCATTCCTGCTTTGCAACAACCAGCCAAGGACGTAGGCAAGGGGTGGGTCCATGGGGTCCGGACCCCCCCCCCTTCCCGAAAGACCACTGTCTGCTTTTTGTCAGTTGTTGCACCTCACGTCAACAAAAAATTTTCAAAAGGGAAAAATTTTATGAAACCCGGTATTTTCCCCTTAAATATTCCCAAAAATCGGCAATTTTCCCGCATCCGAGTCATTTCAGAACACGAGAACCTCGTGAAATTGCGATTCCCTCTTGCCGCCTTTCTTTTGCTGTGTCGCGTACTCCGTCCGAAAATGACGAATTTCCGTTTGCTGCTTTCAACTCAGCTGGGTTGTGACCTTGAAATTTGGCCTCTTTCCCTTGATCCACCAGATTGCCATCGGCAAAGTAATTGAAAACAAACATTTATTGTCACTTTCGCCATACCCCCAGTCTCATTGGCGTGGTTTTCTTTCTTTCTTTTTTGTTTTGATTCTTTTCCCGTTTGGACTTGATTTCCTAGACACATTCTGCACGAAGAACAGCCAGAGTGGGGTGCATCCCTGGTGAATCAGTAATTGAAATTCCCATTATTTTCTGTTTTAACACACATCATTTTTCTACTACGCACTTATAGAAAACATATCTGGAACAAATTTGTAATCAAAAGAAAATTAAGTTTACACAAACTAGGTAAGTTGTAGTTCCTTTTTAAAGGTTTCTTAATAGTACGAGCAATTTCATGTGTTAATGTGTTTTCCCATTTCAAAATTAAGTTCAGACAGCAACGAAAAAGAGATTCTGCACATTTCGTGTGTTTGAGGATGAGAAAAAATGAACATTAATTACAAATTTATTTATTTTTGCTCTTTATGTTTTTCGGATGATAAATCTTATATTTTGATTAATAATCTTATTTAAACTTTTTGTTTATTTTTAACAAAAATAGATTACTTATGTCCCCAGAAGCATACAACTTTTGCACTGTAATCCAAAAAAAAGTTGTTGTTTTTTTTGAACATTTGTGTCTTATTTTCAGCTCAAGAAAACATTGAGAAACTTCTCTCTCCTTTCTGAGAAACAAACTAGATTTTTTACGGATGTTTTTCCACCCAATATTTAAACATCACCATGAAACATATTAAATGCCCAAAAAGAATTTGTGTTTGAAGGTAAAATAAGTGAATAAATAAAATTTGAAGTTGATGCAACGAAATTACTTTTCGTTGTATCAAAATTTTATAAAGCGAAGAATGAAATTGAAAATTACTCGAATATTTTACTGTGATTAGTTTATGAAATTGCAAGTTCGGCCATATTAACACATGTAATTTAAAAGTAATTATTTGAAATTCGTACTTTTAAATCTTACTGAATTTTGAGTCTATGGTTCCAAGAGAAGAGCCGTTAGTCATTTTTAACTGAAGAAAAAAAAAATCTTTCTTCGAAGTTGTTCCGTTTTTCAAGTAAAGCATATTTGTATTTGCTTCATTGGAATAAATTTTCTGATTGTTATTTACCGCCTTTGTACTGAGGAATTATTTAGTAAGCATCTATGCATCCACCATTAGTAAATTGTGAAGGTAGCTTTAAACGTAACAAAAACGGACATGTGCATTTAACTATAAATTACCAGGTGAAAATTTCTGCAGATAACTGCGTTACAAGCAAATTTTATTTTTTATTTTTTTAACTCTTAATTTCTTCAAGTTAAAATTACTTGCTATTTCTTGCACTAGAATATATTTTACTAACATCACATAAAAGAACGAAAAAAAAAAGTAAATACCTACGTTATAAAATGTGATATGCTTTCGAGAATACAGGATGATTACAAAATTGCTCCTAGAATGGAAGTTACACCAATTTGAAAATGAAAGAATCAGAAGTGTTATTATTGTTAGATTAATTTTAGAAGATTGATTTAAATCATTACTGGATTTTTAACCAGAATTATTCTAAGAGTTTTTACAAAAGATTGTCTTTAGACTTTGGAATATCAGATGACTGAGGAGCAAAAAATTTGCCAACTGAGGCTATGAGAAACCTATAAGTTTTGTTTCCAAAAATCGGCTAGCTTTATGCATACATATTGTTGAAAATGTATCTAATTTGATGCTGCTGTATTTTCGGAAACGGGACGAAGACTACCTTAATGATCAAAATTTGACGTTTGACTCCAAATTATGAAATTTTCGAGTCTGACACTTGCTTACTGCTAATAAAGACAGTAAAGTTACCAGGTTATAATCAAATATTGTCGCGATAATTCGTAACAGAGCATATTGCCATTTTCCCTGCAGTTGTTCAAAATTATTTTTTTAATTTGAAAAAGACTTATTTGTACAGAAGTTGTTTTGTATTAGCAGAATAAACAGAACTCGTGTTTGGTGGTGAGATAGGTGGGTGCAATGCCTCCTCTTGATCTTTTAAATGAAGCATAAAATTGAAAACATCAGATGAAAATTGCCAATAATATTCAAATCATTCATGACCTTATTAAAAAACATTTATAAAAAGCAATCATTTACATTTTTTCCAAAATGTTGTTAAAATAAAAATACATAGATGCTTAATTTCATTCATTATACATTGCATTTTTCGCCAGGTAAAAGATCTCTCAGGTATTCGTTTGGTTTGACAAAATTAAACCCCTAGTGCAGTTTCGCACTGCAGAGAGCTCAAGTGTCTCCATCTAGTGGAATCTCGGCGTCAAAATTTCCGGTGCCAGTCACATCCGCGCCTTAATGGTAGCATATGAAAGACTAGATGCCATATCGGTGGTTTGCATTAGGTCCAAAAAGGTTAAAGCCTCTAACGAAGCCCCATTAGAAAGAAAAAAAATACCATAACGGATCCTAAGATAGCTTATTTTACCAACTCGTTGCAAAAAAATAATAACGATAAAAAAACGGCAATGCGCCTTTTTTTTTAATGATTGCAGCAAAGGAAGTCTCTGTCCCTCAAAGAGTTAATAGGTTGTTCAAGCTTTTAAATAATGGTTAGAAATGATAATTAGAAAACGGATAAAACTAGAAATTTCATTCAATTTCGTATTATCAAGAGAATGTTATAAACGTAAATAAATAAAGAACTAGTTCAAGTTTTTTAAATAAACCTTGATAATATTTTCGTCGAGAGGGTGGTTGAATTTTGCCAAAATTCTTGTTCAAATCGAACAGGGTGGTGGAATTACGTTATATAGCATTCATACAGTTATACATTCGACTCGATAGATATAGATTTCTTTATTTTTTCAAATAAAATGACTTGTACATATTTTGTTGAAATATAAAACAAAGCTTTAATATTTTATTAAATTATCACCTGCATTTTCCAAGGAATCCGTAGAACAGTTTTCATTTTCCGATTTTCTTTTATTGTGAACTTTTTATTAATAGGAATTATATCACTCATTTTCAAAGCATCAGAACCGAGGGACTTATGTAATGGAATTTTTCTATCCATGTTTGGAAACTTAGTATGGCATAACTTCTAGTTTAATGTCAGTTTTACAAACTGACAATAATTTCTTTGCCACTTAATATAAAATTTTTGTTAACTAATTCTAACTAATTGCTCTATCAATTTCAATTATTTAATTAATTTTAGTTAATTATCATATTCTCATAATTAGTTTTAATTGGATTTATTTTTTAACGTAAATATGAGCTACTAATTCTGCTTTAGCATGCCTCCTCTTTTGAAGTTCGTACAACCTTGGACCCCCCCCCCCTTAACAAAGTTCTAGCTACGTGCCTGAACCAGCGTGTTTGGACTCAACTGTCTTTATGCAAGATGGTGCACCCCCTCACATTGCTCGTCCAGTAAAGGCACTGCTTCGTATGCATTTCGGTGATGACAGGACAATTTCTAGGCATTTTCCTACAGCTTGTCCCCCACGATCGCCGGACCTAAATCCGTGTGACTTCTGGTTGTGGGGCTTCCTGAAAGATCGGGTCTATGGTGGAAGCATACGGACGGTGCATGAATTTAAAGACAGCATAAGGCGCCATATTCATGCTAATGATAGGGAAACACTTCGTGCAACTGTGGCTCACGCTATAACACATTTTGAACACGTGATTGACGCAGATGGAATGATCATTGAACAAATTCTGTAAATAAAATCAATTTTGTGTCACAGTCTCCGTCTTATTTGATTTATGCGCCCTTTTCTACCCTGGTGGTAGATTTTTGAACTAATTTTTTTATTGCATAATCCTACTCCACATGGTCTATATAATCTATATTCCAAGTTTCATCGAAATCCGATGCGTAGAACGGTCACTAGAGGGGTCTAAACAGGGTAACTTTAATTATAACCACCCTGTACTTCTACTTAATTAATGAAACCACAGCCTTTTAATGCTTTCCTGTAGTTTTATCTTAGTATCAAGCTTCTTATCAGAAATTTAAAACCCATTATAGGGCAACAATTTTCAACCCTAACCAACGGGAAGTAGAGAAGAATCTGCTTTTATATGCTCTACGGTGGATTGTTACTTATTTATTTACTTTTTTTTCGATACCGATCTGTGAGATTAAGACTTATTTTATATTCTAGTTTCTCTATCTATACTAATGTTAAGTCTTTTGGAACTGCTTTGTTGGTATGTGTGAGTGTTAGAGTCTATACATATTGCCACCACGTGATTAATATAAGCTTTGATTTTTACTAACATTTCTCATTTAAATACTTATTTATTTTACAGAAGATCTGTTTATGCAGTGTACTTTGATGATTTACTTTATCGGTTTAAAAGTTCTTTGGATTGAAAGTTTAGTCTCATACAATGGCTGCTAAAGTTTTGTTATGAATAATAATGCAAAATTACTGACTATAGATACAAAAAATAGTTTTTAGGTTATTAATTTCGTTTTAGCAGTTACTGCATGGCAAAACTTCTTATTGAAGTTGAAAAAAGGAAAATAAAAGAAAATTTACCATTTATTCGAAAAACTCACTTCGTTGTTCATCACACCAATACTATTTTTGTTGTGCACTACTGAGTTGTGCAAATCAAATTAATTCTTCGTATTAATCCTAATGCACGAAGAAGTCAAGCATTCAAAATATATTTGAAACAGTGAGAAGCAAAGGAATGTAAGTGTACATTTTCAAGTTTAGAGTAAAGCGCGTTTAAAGATCAAGTCCCCGGTAGGCTTTCATTGATTTTTTTAAATCATGCTGTACGGAAGCACCTACCAGGGATACTATTATTATCTCTTTCCCCAAGACAGAGGAGAGATTCCACTACTATTTGTGCTGGTTATCTCCAAATTTTTAATTTGCCACTTACATCCCTTTGCGTCTCACTGCCTCATTTATTTGTGAAATAAATGTTATATTGATAGCTACTACAGAGATAACAGGTATCGATCAAATTTTTTGCGCATTAATTGTTAAAAATTTACTACTCGCTCAATATCCAACTACTTAAATTATATTAAATCAAAAATTTAAGTTATTAATTTCAGAAAAAAATATAAACACGCAGAAGTATTACAACATTTTTAATCTCTTCATGAGGCCATGAAATGTTCTAGCTATGTGAAGTAGAAAATCTATACCTTTCTCAAAATTAACCGAAAACTTAACTTAAATTTCTATCAACAGCTGTGATCTTTATCAATAAGCGCAGTGTGAGTATTTATTGATTAAATCATCAAGAAATGCACCTGATTATGAATTATTAATAAAATTTTTCACTAATATAAGCGTTTTGTCACAGCTTGTGATTGGCGGAATATCATTATCTGCAGGAAAGCAAATATATTTGGCTAAATTCCAGTAATACTACATTCAATGAAGTTTCAAAAACTTTAATCCGTTTTTCAGCTTAAATGGGCTTTTATATGTTGCGGAAGACCTTCTTTTTATTATGCAATTTCAATATTTTTATGCAATGTACATAAATAATCTTCTTATATTTTAATGTTTAAAAAATAATTATTTTATAATTATGCCCATTACAGGAAAATCTTAAAGCTAGATCGTCATATATTCAGATATACTTTGCAAGTGAAATCGCTGTGTATGCATGGTGTGATGTAGTTTGAACTTAATTTTACATAAAATAAATATACTTACTGAGAAAAATTTATTTCAGTAACTTGATGTCATTTTTCCCATTCAAAATATGTCTCCACATTTATGATCAAAATCTTTCTTTTCAAATTATTTCCGACCTTATCTAATAAAATTTAATTTCATGAATAATAGAAGAGGGATTTAAAACTCTATGGATTTTTCGCTAGAAATGCTCCTAAAATGCATGTATTATTTGTTAAATCACTATAAAATAAGCGTGCTAGATCACCAGTATTAATGGGAGTAATGTTACTCGAATTCTGAACTGTTTAGCATCATTTTTTTTTTAAACTTAAAATTGATGGAGGAACCTTTCACTTGGGTTTCAATAGAATTCAAAGCGCATCCGTACAGATCAGAATCCTCGCAGAGCAGATAAACTCTTATCAGCGAAACGAAAACCGTCCGTGGTGGCCGAGAGGTAAAAGCGACACTTTCTATGGAGACTCGCGTCGCGTGTTCGAACCCCACTAAGGTTAATTCCTCTCTTAGTGAAATTAAAATGTCTTGATTATACATTAAAATAAACAAATAATCGGTATATATTTGTTGTTAAAAAGATGAAAACCTAATCTTTTCTAAAGTGTAACCTTTCAAGCAATTTTTCTGTAAGCATAATATGGGGAATAAATATATAAATATTGGGGAAACCTTACGCAGAAAAGAGTGAGACGTTATGCTTCAGTTACATTGCCATGGTGTAACCTTTCACGAGCGATTTGTAACTTTACACCAGTTATGTCAGTTAAGTTTCTCCAGAGCAGTGGAGGCAGCGTAGCTGCTACAGATTTCAAGGAGATACAGTTGGCTCTCTGTTTCACGACGCTCTATTTAACGACTTTCTCTATTTAACGACGGCGTTTCACGATCCCAGATGGCCCACTATGGTGTTCAAAGCATTCTATTTAAGGACGATTTCTACTTAAGGACGATTTTTTGTGGTCCCTTGAAAGTCGTTAAACAGAGAGTCAACTGTAGGTTACACGGAATTTTTTACAGCGATAAAATGAATCAGTAATTTGTATAATGTAAGATAAAAAATACTGCTTACAATGGCATGTATTCCCAATTCAATATTAGATTATGTAAAAGTGTGGCATTCATTGCAATCATAAAATTTTGCGCAAGTCGTAATGTTTTATGAAATTGAAAAAAATGGTGAGCATGTTCTCAGCTATTTACGATGAAGGATGATCAAAAATGTTTTTATTTTCCTCAATTCGTTGCTGATTTCATAAATGCACTGACTAATTCCCCATTGGAAAATGATAGCGGGAGTATACTTATTATGGGACAAAAGTTACAGAACAATTGAGGAAGGGAGAAGCAAAGGGATGCAAGTGGACATTTTCACGTTTTGAGTAAAGCGCGGTTAAAGATTAGCTCCTAGGTAGGCTTTCATTGATTTTTTTTCTAAATCATGCTGTATAGCAGCTACCAGGGCTACTAGTACCATCTCTTGCCCCAAGACCCCAAGACAGAAGAGGTTCACCTACTATGTGTACTGGTTATCTCCAAATTTTTAATTTTGCTACTTGCATCCCTTTGCTTCTCATTGCCTCAATTGGTCTCTTATTTCTTAAGAAATCTGTAGGGTCGTGGTACCCCGATCGGTAGAGTGTCGGATTCGGGGCCGGAGGGTCCTGGGTTCGAACCTCGATGGTCGAAGACCCACCGTCGTCATTAAAGGGGACTGGGCGACGTTAAATATGGGGGTGGTTTCAATGTCCTCCAAGTGAAACGATACCTTTGCGGGTGCTAGCACCAGATAGCTATTAGCTCCTGGACTAGTTCTAAATTCTCATTAACTGTTCGATCCGGTGATGGTGCTGCCATCTAACGGTATATAAAATAATGGAGGCAAGGCACTTAATATGCAGTCCTCGACATAAATACAGTTGTAGTCAGTTGTGTTTCTGAATAGGAATAGGAATAGGAGAAATCTGTAAAAAAAGGATTTTTGAACTTGTTCCAATACTTTTGGTAATATAGTGTAAATTCGTCAATACGTTCTAGAAAATAATGGCATTGACGGCTGTCACTGCTTCTAGTGTCCTGTGCGTTGTGTCTTCAATATTTGCTTGTAACTTTGGTACAAAAAAACGTTCTTTCACGTAATCACTCAAAAGAGAAAAAGTCACATGGCATACTTTAAAGCAGTGTCATCGGTCAATGGCATGACACTTCTTTCAGAAAAAGATGACGCATTCAGTAATGTTCCTAATGCTGCTGGAGACGGGCACATAAAATATTTATAATGCAAGAAATGAAAAGTTTTCTGCTTATTGATTTTTTTAAAGTTTTTTCTACTATTTTTATATAACTACATTAGCAATATCAAGTATCGAAACAAAATCATTCCTAATAAAACACATTGTATGTAAGAATTCAATGTTAAATCTTTTTATCTTGCAAAATAAACATATTACACAACAGGTAGCTGCAAAACAATATAACCTATACGTTCAACTTTACTTTAACTGGATTGTATCTTTATTTACACTTTTTTATTTCCTTTTACAAAAAAGGAAGTATTGTATTCGCGAAAGAATTTTCACTCAAAAATCGACCTTAATTTCCATTTTAATCACCCCCGAATGAATATTGAGTTTTTTTTTCGACGCGACCACATGTGGATAAGTGCCTAAGAACGCATAGACGCGCGAAATATCCATAATGACGATTCCCGAGTTAATCACAACGCATTTTTTCGTGCCGTCTGTATGTACGTATGTATGTATGCATATGTGCGTATATGTGGATGTCCGGATGGTCGTATGTGTGTGTGTATGTCGCATAACTCAAGAACGGTAAGTCTTAGAAAGTTGAAATTTGGTACGTAGACTCCTAGTGGAGTCTTGTTGTGCTTTTGTGGGTCGCATTCGGGTGTTTCTAAAGGGGTCTTTTGCCCCTTTTAAGGGGAAAATCATTGTTAATTTCGATGTAAACTCAAGCAGTGTTATAATTTGGCGGACACATGGCGATATATCGCCAGTCTTTTGGTCGCCAAGTTTTGTCGCCAACTAGGCGACAAATTTGGCGATTTTTTTTTTCCTTTTTCTTTTCTTGATCTGTTTTAATTTGGCCACTGTTGGTAATATTTAGAGAGTCAAGTTATTGAATCACATTAAAATTGCCAGTAATGGGGAAATTGCATTAAATTGGAGCAAAAGGAAGTCATGTGATGCACACATCAGCTCGTTTTATTAATGTAATCAAATCAAAGATAAACGATGTAAACGAGTTTGGTTAAAGTGTGTAAATAAGAAAAAAAAAGTTTCTACATTGAAAGAATATCCAATATATGATCTTAATCGTGCATTAGGGTAAAATATCTCAGTTAAAAAAAATCTTTATAAACAAAACAAATAACGTTTTTGTTCTGTGTTGCCAGTTTTATTTGTTATTCGCACCAGCCGTTATGTTATATGCAAAATTAGTTGAAACTTCTATATTGTAGTGACGGAAATTAGCAAGATAATGTTTCTCTTAGTAGAAGCTTGAATGTATTCATCATAAAATCTTTTGATTTAAAGAAAATTAAATGAAAGTGCTCAATACTTTTTAAATCTGCTATCTAGAGAACATTTTCAAAATTTTTACGCCATGGGTATTCTGTACAATATGTATTATTTATTCATTTTACTACGTTTTACCAAAATTGAACCCGCTCACATCAATTCAGTTAATGCAATTTCAATTATAAAATAATGAGCATACATTATTGTATCGTATAAAGTTATTATATAAGTTTCAGTTTTTTAACAACATACTCGAACATAGTTGTAATGATCAAAAATACCGTCGATAATGCAGAACTTTTATGCTCATTCTATTATCAGATAAAATTAATAACCACTGAATTATCCTTTCGCTTACACTGTGACTTTTAAAAATATAGCCAAGAGGGAGAAAAAAATGTGGATAGTTCATATATCGTGAATAAACCGTTCGCTTTCCAGTTTTATGGATATAAGATTTCATGCTTCTTTGCATCAGAACCTGCTAATAATTCATCCGCATTTGTATTGCCATGTGAGCTCGTTATAGCTTTACGGGTTTTGAATAACTCGTAAAAGAAGAAACTTTTTTTTATATTTTTTTATTCATTTCGCTAACGCTTCACAGTATTCGGAGGTAATTTAAAGGAATTTTATGGGTGTGTTATTAACTTCTTTTGGAGAAAGTAATTTGCATGAAAATACGAGAAAGGGGTGTGTATTTTACAAAAGAACGTTGGGCTTTAGTTACACATTTCGTGTTAAGATGATTAGTTATGCATTATTTAAATCTGTTGTGACAAAAATTGTTTCTGTTTTAAATTATTTTTAAAAAAATGCCTATAAAATTAAGGAAAATATACATAAAAAAATTAAAAGTTTTAAATTTATATATTTTATAAATTTGAAAATTAAACTTTTGTTTTGCTCTGCAACTAGGTATTTTAGTATTTTTATAGACTTTAGACATAATTGTTAGTTATGACATTGTAAAACCATGAATAAAATGTTTTCTTTTTGGAACATCTGGTTGGACACAAGCTTTATGAGTGTTAAAAAACACTTTCTTTCTTAACACTTTTAAAAAGCAGCAGCTTCAAAATTTTAATATTTTGAGTTTTGGGCAATAAGTTCAGTAATAAGGTGACTTATTATTTACAAAAGCGTGCTATTTGTATTTTTCCAGATATTAGAACAAGGAAAGCCAAACGCGCGGCAGACATACCACAGTTGTAGGAATCGAGCACTAACAGTGGCACCCGAAGACTTATTGAAAGGATTTTTAAATTGAGAAAATACTGTTGTTTAAGAAAGTAAGAAGAAACTCTAAAAGCCTTATTCACATTCAAAGTACTCAAACTGATAAAACCTTCCTCGTGCTTACTTTATATTGAACGATAAATATAATGGTAAGATGACATGTGACATGAGATTGGCATACAAAGTGACTGCAATATTGCAACCAGTGTCATAAGCTTTGGATGAAAGCAGTGATATTACAGACAATGCGCAGTAAAGCGTATTCGTAAGTCATACGAATGAAAATTTCAATATCGTGGCAAATTCATGATTTGTGTCATATAGTTTTAAGTACGGGTGATGATTTTTCAAAACATTTAAAACCTTAACTGCACCACAGAAAGCAAAATTGAAAAAATAGGTACTGTTGAATTGTTTGACCTTGTGCCAGCATGGGGAGATTGTGCCTCGTCATATGTATCAGTACCGATACAAAAAGCTTTTTATTCGAAGTTCAGAGCTCAGTTACTGGGACATCGGTGGACATTTCATATTTACTTTATATATTTAAAGCAAAATGTTCTATGCTTAAAACTGCTAGTTTTATAAACTAGCAGTAATATTGTCCACGTGTTTTGCGTTTTATCAATATTTTAAAGCGTACTGTATGCAAAAGTATGAAACTGGTGTGGTATGGAACACTACAAAGCTCAAATTGTAAGCAGAAACATTTCATAACAAAATGATTGAAGCTCCAAAACCAGTAAAAATCTCGTTGAACTTACTCAACATGTTCTGAAACGAATAATGTCAAAAAATGTTCAACAAAAAGCAAAGGTTGAATGAATTGCGTACAGATTTTGCATTTTATAACGTTAAAAACCAATTGGGATCACATAAAATAAATATTTCATGAACATTTTGCATTAAATTCAAATGGCAAAATCCGTAGAATCGTATCCCCTGGGGCTTACGATAATGTTATGCAGAGTAGATTTGTTTCGAAGATATTCTTTGTTTAAGGGTTTTCAGTGTTATATTCCGAGGTTTGAGATTGCATTTTCTATTATTTTCCACATGTCTGTTCAAATACAAACCCGGGGTTATTGAATTATGCATTATGTACCAACGCATTATCACCAATCTTGAAGAATATAAGAAATCAAAAACAAAAGTCAGTTTACAGCATGTGTAAAGAAACATATTTCTAGAGACATATGAGACAGTGAGAAGTAAAGGGATATAAGTGAACATTTTCCAGTTTAGAATAAAATGCGTTTAATGTTGCGATTTTAGGTAGAGTTTCATTGAAATTTTTTTTTTTTTCTAAATCATGCTGTATAGCAGAATCTACCAGGGCTACTAGTACAATTTCTCGCCCCAAAACAGAGCAGAAGTTCACCTACCATTTGTTCTGGTTATCTCCAAATTTTCATTTTGCCACTTACATGCCTTTGCTTCTCACTGCCGTATACGTAAGAATTTCATGACAAAAGATAGAAACTGTTCGACACAAATATTTTATTTGAAACCGTACAAAGGAATATAAGATTGAAACTGATAGAAGATTAGAAAATCACACGTTTACGCAGAGGGTTTTCAATAAATATTAGCCGTGTTCAGACAATAGAAAATAAATAAAATGCGTGCATTAGAGATATTATACAATGCATATGCATATTTATTTTTTTTAAACATAACAATAGTTCGAATAAATATTAGATAGCATTATGCGGAGAAGGTGGTTGAATTTTTGACTTACCTGCTAATAGCCCAGTCAATAAAGGTTTCGTGTCGCAACTAATTCAGGGAAAGCTAAATTTTTGCAGGTTGTTAGTACATAAAGTATACACTAAAAAAATACAAAGTCCCTACCCCCAACCCTCTTTCTTTCTCCCCCACCCCCTCCGAAACATTGCAAGAGCAGTACTATGATTATACGCTTTTCGTGTCGCAACTAATTAGGGGAAAGATGAATTTTGGCAGGATGTTAGTACATAAAGTACACACTAAAAAGCCACAAACTCCCGACCTCCACCCCTCTTGCTTTCCCCCCACCCCCTCCGAAACATTGCAATAGCGGTACTAGGATTATACGCTTTTTGTGTCGCAAATAATTAGGGGAATTTTAGCAGGATGTTAGTACATAATGTATTCTTTAAAAAAGTACAAAGTCCCGTCCCACATCACTCTTTCTCTCCCCCCTCCCTCACCCCCTCCGAAACACTGCAATAACAGTACTATGTACGCTTTTCGTGTCGCAACTAATTAAGAGAAAGCTGAATTTCGGCAGGATGTTAGTACGTAATGTATTCTTTAAAAGAATACAAAGCCCCGATCCCACCCCTCTTGCTTTCCTCCCCCCCCCCCCGAAACATTGCAAGAGCAGTACTATGATTATACGCTTTTCGTGTCGCAACTAATTTGGGGAAAGCGGATGTTTTTCAAGATGTTAGTACAAAAAGTATACAGTAAAACAAGACAAAGTCCCGACCCGCACCCCTCTTTCTCTCCCCCTTCCTTCCGAAATATTGCAAGAGCAGTACTATGATTGTACGCTTTTCGTGTCCCAACTAAATAGGGGAAAGCTGATTTTTTTTTTCAAGATGATGATATACTAAGTATACAATAAAAAAACAATAAGTCCCTACCCATATTGCCTTCTCCCCCCCCCCCCACCCCGTCCGAAACATTGCAATAGCAGCATTATGATTATACGCTTACAGCTCGAAAACTATTGATGATACCGGAGTATTCCCCTTTTTTATTTCACTTCTTATAATATTATAAACCAGTGGTGCCCAACTTACGTCCCACGGGTCACATCCGGCCCATGAAACTGATCAGTGTGAACCGTTGTTTTGCGAAATGTTACAACTCGAGGACTATGTAGCAACTGGTTTCTGAAAAACAGGTTGCATTCAACAAAAAAAAAAGGCATCAAGTTATTATAACTACAATTTTTCTTTTATAAGGGGTCACTTAACAGCTTGTGGCTTGGTCTGAAATATTGTTACAATGCATTCTACTAGTGTCCACACATAGACGTACAATCGATTTTACGACAGCTACAGTTTGTAACACAATGTTTTACAGTTGCAAGATAATAGTAGAATTTCACTTGGAGCAGAGAGGTAATTGTCATGATCTTAGGAATCAGTCTGTTGCTTGAAATATATTTCCAAACCCTTTCTTCTGTTGGAAGTTTAAAACCTAACGAAGTTTGAATGAAAGTTTGTGAAAAGCAAGTAATCACAAAAATGTTCCCAAAGTCCACTTTTGATTTATCAAAACTTCCACCAACTTCAGACGTTACTTTTCAACATCTTTTTAAGGTTTCCACCAGAGTTTTTAGGGTCAACACCAGATTCAAACTCGGTTAGGTTTTAAACTTCCCCCAGAAGAGTAGGGTTGGCATTATGCTTCATGCAGCAGACTGATTCCTAAGTTCATGAAGATTACCTCTGCTTCAAGTGAAATTCTCCAATTAGTATCTTGCAATTGAAAAGATTATGTGTTTCAAACAGTATCTGTCGTAAAGCTAGGTTCGATTGCACATCTATGTGTGGACACTGTAGTGTAATGCACTGTAACAATATTTCAGACCAAACCAACGAAATATTAGAAGATGGCCCCTTATATAAGACTTAAAAATAAAAACCAAAAGTAATATTAAAAGTTAATAATATCCGCTGCGAGAAAATAATTCAGTTCAAATATACTATTCCTGATTTATTTAAAGCTAAAATAGTTAGCCTAGCATTAACATTATTTTGTAGACTATAGCCGACACAAACGAATTATAAACTTTTGTAACAAATAATTCAATTATGGTAGTAAATACTTTAAGTTAACGCCATTACATTGTTGATCCATTTCAAGAAAATGACTATTATCATATTATTATCTATAAATTTTGTTCAAACATTTCTTTCCAAGACTTGATGATAAAAAGCTATTAATTTATTGAAGTTACTTTTTGGTTTTGTTGTGAGATTTCTACATATGATTTAGTTGGTAAAATGGTGAAACTGACCTATCTACATAAAAAGTTTATGTTTCATAATTTGTGTATAACAGTGGTCCCCAGCAATGTTTTCAGAAACCAATTTTTAAATATTTGGCTACCAATTTGTAATGTTGCCATTAATCGTGCTCTTCGAGTTGTAACATTTCACAAAACAGCAGGCAACACGGATCAGCTTTGCGGGCCGGATACGACACCTGGGCCTTAGGTGGGGCACCACTGGTTTATAATAATGTTAGGAGTGAAATAAAAAAAGGACATCCACACCGGTAACATCATAAATTTTCAAGCCGTATAATCATAGTACTAAACTGATCAGTGTGTAAGGAGGGGGGGGAGCAGCAAGAGGGGTTGGGGTCGGGACTGTCTAGGTTTTAGTGTACACTTTATGTACTAACATCGCGCAAAAATTTAGCTTTCTCTTAATTAGCTGCGAAAAGAAAAGCAAATAATCATAGTACTGCTCTTGATGGTCTAAGTGTTTCAGAGAGGGGGGGGGAGAAGCAAGAGGGATGGGGGTCGGGATTTTGTATTTTTTAGTGTATACTTTATTTGCTAACATCCTGCAAAATTTCAGCTTTCCCTAAATTAGTTGCGGCAAAGCCTATTTTTTTACCTTCATTGACTGGGCTATAATGTGGGAAATGGAATTTCAAAATGCTAACGTAAAAAATAAAATTGAAAAAAGTTGAACTTCAAAATACGAGGCACGTTTTTAAAGTAAGTACCTTTTTGAAATAAAAAAAGAACAAGTACAGATAGAACAATGAAATTTATTGGACAAAAATCTACCACACTCAGGCTTTTTTTCGATATTGCTCTTGGATTTTTCAAGCATTTGTCAAAGCGTGACACAGGTTTTTGCCTACCCTGTTCGTAGAAAGTTGCCGCCTTTGACGACAACCGTGAGGACTCTCACAGGGCTTTGGCTGAGAAGTTTTTGAACATCCTCCGGAATTGCCCGACCTTGCTCGCAGCAACTTTCATTTGTTTCGGCATCTAAAGTCTTTCCTTGGCAGTCAATGGTACAACATCAATGATGATCTCAGAGAACTTGTTACCCCATAGTTGACCACATAGGTGGCAACTTTCTACGAATAGGTATACAAAAACCTGTACCATGCTATGACAAAAGCTTGGAAAATTATAGGATTAATGTCGAAAAATAGCGTAAGGGTGGTAGATTTTTGTGCAGTAAATTTCTTTGCTCTATCTGTACCTGTTCTTTTTTTATTTCAAAATGGTACTTACTTTTAAAACATGCCTCGTAATTATTGCTTTAATAAAACCACATCGTTCTAAAAAATATACAATAAGAGCAAAAGGGCTGAATGCATGAAACAAAAACAATTCGAATACAAAATAATTACATTAGTACGACCAATGTTCGCTGAGATATGAAGAACAGCGTTTTATGACTTAGATCACTTTACACTAGTAGTTACTTACACTTTTTGGGGAGAAATCTTGCGACTAACAAGAGTTTAGTTATATGTGTACATAGAGTGGAATTTTTCAAATTTTACTAGCTTTTGGAGTGGGGTTCTACGTATCAGAGCATAGTATTTGCATTTACTTGTCAATAACAGTGAAAAATGTAAATATTTTGTTTTTTTCCTCCGACACCATGTCAATTTTTTAAACGGGCGATATGTTCCAATTTCATCTTTGCGCGGTCCCTACTAGTTTTAAACTCGAATATCTCCTTAAATATTTAGTCGAAAATGTTTGAAATTTCTTGTGTTGGTATTACTTTGAATGGATATTTTTTCTCTAAATCTAATGAAGGAAACTGGGACACTTTTCGCTGGTATTCAAATGCATCAATAGTTTCTCTGCCGTCCCTAAGTGACTCATCCTCAGCTTCTTAATGCACACTTCAGAGAAACAGAGAAAGAAAAACATTATTATGAGACATTTGACAAAGTCAAGAACACTTGCACCAAGGTTCTAAAGGACATTCCGGAAAACGCCTTCCGCAACTCCTTCAACCACGGAAGTTTCACTGGAGGGGATTTATAAGCTTCAGAGGATTTCAGTTTCAAATTTTTACATGTATGTTAAGAGATGGATCAGAAATGACTTGCAATCGACTCGCTGACGTTACTTAAGAAACCTGCAAAACCTGGAGGGTGGAGAACTTAATCATCTTCAAAGCATTGGGATTCCTCACACTTCTCTCAGGGCCACTGCTACTGTTGAAAGCATTTCGAGAAGGGCTGTTTCAGAATGGTGTTTTATTCAGCTGTGGTTGCATTCATAATGCCCTCTCTTGTCAGAATTCTCGTTCCTTTCAAGCATTTCTTGAGTTTGGGTAGCAGTCGGAAGTTGGTGAGTGCCATGTCAGGGAGTATTGAGCCTGTTGAACCATGGAGTTTTGCTTTTGTGAAAAAAAAGTCTGAATCTAAGTGTGAGAAAAATGTTGGAAAATCATCATCGAAAGCCGTCAGTATCTTCTAAACCCTTTCAATTTGGCTATTGTCCAGTTTCTGCCAAAATAAGTAGCCATACACCAGTCGTTCGGTCATTTTTCTGGAAACTAAATTACATCTGTGAGAGCCATACAAACTACTTCGAAGAAACGTTGTTTACCCAATGACTGACGGATTCACGTATGCACGCAAAGTTTTTAAGTCAGCTTCATATCCAGAAGCCCCCTCCACCCCCTCCCCAAAAAAAGTCGTGTGTTTTTCTATCGCACCTCGTGTTTCCACGCGTGTGTGTGTGGCTAGTATGTACTATGTTTTTAAACAAAGTCATTTTTAAAAAGGAACTATTTATTTTAGAAAATATGTTCAAGAAATTATTTTACTGATAGAAAAGCAGTTTCTTTGAATTAATGTTAGTAACGCTGTTATTTTTAGCGATTTTTTCTTAGAGTTTGTAAATTATACGTTAATACCTCAGTTAGTGTAATTTATTTTTTATCACGCCAAGAAATGAGCAAAAATAAAAAATTTATTTTCCTAACAAGCACCAAGCAAACATTAGCATAAAACACCTTTTATATGTCAACTTTGTCAAAAATAAATTAACTTTATGCTTGAAAATTCTAGATAAAAGTCATTCGCTAAGGATGTGGTGTTTTAAAAACCTATCTAGAAAATTGGATTATACGTTAAAGATAATTTTCTTCCATTTTTTATAGCAAAACTGATGTACATGGTTTGTTATGTTAATGTGTAAACATTCTTTTACTGTCACTTTTACTTTGATAAATATATATTCTTTTTAAAGTTCAAATTTCTGAGAAATCTTGAAGATAATAATTATTTTAAATTTGCATTTTATTTATTTATTGTTTCTTTTTTTTTTTTTTTTCAAAATTTTTATACAGGGTATTCCGTTTTAACCTGCAAGACCTTTATTTTCGCAACCGTTAGCTCTAGATGTATACTTAGAACTGCAAAAATGTTCAAAATCAGAGTCAAAGTTGAGGTAATGAAAGCTTGAAGTAAAAATAAAAATAAGTCAAAAAACACAAAATTTAATTTTTTTATACATGCCTCAGATCCCCTAACTAATATGTAGGGAAATAATGTCTATTGAAAAATAATTCCAACACAAAAAGTTTGAAATTAGTAAGACCAATATTCACCGAGATATGAAACGCAGCGTTTTGTGACTTACACCACTTTTCACTAGCCGCCATTAACACTTTTTGGGGGAAAATATAGCTGTTAACAAGTGTTTAAAATTATATATAAGCATAGCGTGTGGTTTTTCAAATTGTTCCAGGTTTTGTAGTGTGTTTTTGCGTATCACGGCATAATATTTGCATTCATTTTTGAATAGCAATAAAAAATATAAATACTTTGATTTTCTACTTTGACAACTTGTCATTCTTCTGAAAGGGCGATAAGTTCCAATCTCATCTTCTGTATGGTCCCTTAAAACTTTCAATTGGAGTATCTCCTTGAGTTTTGGTCGCACAAATGTCAAGTTTTTTGTGTCAGTAATAGTTTTCTATGGAGATTATTTCTCTACACATTAGTTAGGGGATCTGGGGCCCGTATAAAAGTTAAATTTTGCATTTTTTTACTTAATTTTATTTTCTCTTTAAACTTTCAATATCTTAACTCTGCATCTGATTTTGAACATTTTTGCAATTAGAAGTACACATCTATTAACGGTTGCGAAAATAAATGTCTTGCAGTTTAAAAAGGAACACCCTGTATATAGTTCTCGTTTTAAACTATACTCTTCTACTGTTTAAATTTCTACTGGAGAAAAATATTAATGCCTTTTAAAAAACGAAATATAAGTATTACAATATAATCGCACATTGTTAACTCAGACCCATTTGAAACGAACTACTGCTAAAACAAAATACATTTCCGATCCCCCGTTCTATTGTTTTTTTTTTTTTCTGTGTGTGTGTGTATTGTTGTTCGTACAAGACCAGCTACGGTTAAGGCGAATTTATTTTAAAAGTTCCTTGGAGTTCGTTTTAGCGAGGTTTGACTGTACTGGGTCCGAATTTCACTCATGAAGTTGTTTTTGAAACAGAAAGTTGTTATCGTACTCCTGTGGATTTTGACCAAAACACGTTGCCCCAAAGTAGACTTTCTTTTCAAAGTGTTTCTAAATCAAGCGGTATAGCAGCACATACCAGGGTCACTACCACAATCTCTTGCTCCAAAACAAATGAAAGTTTCATTTACCATTTGTCTAGCTAGCTCTCCAACTCTTACAAACTTTTGCGTTCAGTTGTCTCATATTTCCTTTCCCAAAACGACATGAATCTTTGTAAACAGCAGGGGTTATGCGCTTCCCGCTCTCTTCCTTTGAATATTGACATTTGGATTCGACTACCGCCCTCTCAAACGCGTTTAAAACAAGTGGTACAATCAGAGTTTGAGACTGAAGCTAGTTAGAGTATCAGAAACAAAATATAGCTGGTTTTGAACATAAAATTTAATGTTACTTTAATTTATTTTGACTACATTATTGGAACTTCCTTTGAAGGTGGGTGATCAGTGGAGAGTAAGAACTAATAATGAAATTGAGAATATCCTTAAATGAAAAAATATAGTTCGCTTTATAAAAGCCCACCGTCTTTCATGGCTTGGTCACATTGAGAGAACAGACAATAATTTTATACTGAAAAAGATCCTGAAATGGAAACCTTTGGGAACCACACAGGACCAGAGGACGACCTACAAAGAGATAGTTGGATGATGTTTTTGCAAACCAGGAAACAATGAAGATCCGCAGATGGAGGGAGAAGGTCGATCAGAGGGCGGTCTGGAGTAAAATTGCGGATCAGGCCAAGGCCCATAAGGAGCTGTAGTGCCACTTGAAGAAGAAGACATTATTGAAACACATGATTTAAAATATCTGAGAATAAAATATAAATTACATTAAGGTGTCTAAGTACAAATCATATTCACAATATCAATGGGGGAGCTGCTACTGTTTGTCCCTGGCACGTTTTTTAAATTAAAATGTGACTGCTACAAAGCGCACCTCACATCACTTCCAATAACCCTTGGTCGATATTTTGACCCTATGTAGGCTAATATTTAAAAACTGGATTCAATGAGATGAGTGGGGTAACAACTACAAACAAAATAAATAAAAAAAAGGGGGATAATAACAAAGATATTTACAATAAATGCAAAATTAAATAAAATACAGTTAGTTTTACCTTCTTATATTTTGGTTTTTGTATACATTCCTTTTCACGCCTTCCTTGAAATTCTCCATGCCTGCCCAGGGGTTGAGGGCTTCTTCAGGTTGAGAACCGCTGGTGTGCACGATGTCCCAGTGATAAAACAAACAGTTATCGTCCTTACAATGAAATAATGCATTGGAAAAACTAAAATCTATTAGACATAATTTATATTCACTCGTCATTATCAAAATTCTTAGCTTAAATTAACTTCTTAGCTTCAATTTAATTTCATATTTTCAAGGTGAAAGATTGCATTTATTGCCAAGTTGTCAAAAAACGTAAGTGAAATAACATGAAATTAACAACTGTACAACAAAGCTCCATCCATGTTTACAAAATATTACACATTTCAATACCTATTTTTTCCCCTTTTTAAGGGGTCTTAATGACAGCCATTTAAAAATTTGGAATTGCGTCCTTGATCCTTTAGAACAACTGTTACAAAAAAAAAAAAAAAAAAACACTTCGTGGGTTTCTCGTCCTCAACCATGATTTTTTTTCACTGTTTATTAATTTTCAAACATTACATAATTAAGAGCTTTATAAGATTCACATCAACTGTAATACGATTTCAAAAATTTTCTTAAATTTTTCGAGCTTTCTTGCGTCACTCAAAAGCTCTTGTTTCAGTATTAAACAGGTATTGAGTGAATAACATTCGAATGAAACAAAAAGATTTTGACAACGAAACAAGAATTACGGCCTCTTAATTAAACATTCCCTAACTTAACAGTTTTAATGATTAATTTGATTAATGCAATGTTAAACAAAAGTAAGCATTATCATAAAAAAAATAATTCAATGAACATATGAAGCGGATAAATTTATCAATAGGATTAAAAGCTAGTTTATGATTTCTAATCAGTTTAAATACTTTTAATTTTGAATTATCTTCATGTTAATTATTTAAAAGTAATTGAGTATGTTAAAAGCTGCTAAAAGGGCTTAATCAGTTGTCACGAAAATTAATGATCTTATTATGATTGTTTATGAAAGTTATTGTCTGCTTCTAAAAGTTTTAGACAGATTGTTTGACGTTTTCTTTATCTTTAAAGTAAACTGGAGACATTTCTGATTAATTATCTCTATGCAAGAAGATTAATTTCAACTTTTTATTAAATTTGCTTAATAAAGGACCGTTAATAAGTTCACTATAATTCAAGTTTTTGAAAATTAGGCATAGCTTTCCTATTTGTGCTTAAAGCTCTCTTCTGATGCATGGTAATTTGGTGCCTTATTTTCTTTAAGTCTGTGCACGTAAAAGCAAACTTTATTTAAGTTTCCCAAAAAATGTTTCAATAATAAAATAAATAGCTATTTAAAAAAAAAAACCTTCAATGCATGCAAGATATACATACTGCACTATGAATGCTGTTAAAATTTTGTTTTTATTGAAAGCTTACTTGAAATTTTCCGTTTTCGTCATTCCAATAAAATAATAACACTGACTGCTCCAACTCTTCAAGCAAAAGATGAATTTTGAAGGATAATTTTTAAATTTTTGGCATTATTTTTTTCTAAACACATTACAAAATACCGAATAAATGTTTTAAAAATCTTCGTTTTTATTTTTGAGAATATTAATGCCTCGTGGAGGAACGGACCCGCCCCCCCCCACACACAAAAAAATAGTGTTTTGAGTCAGAAAAGAAACATTTAAGTTCGAAGTTTATAAACATATATAAAAAAAAAACAAGGACTCCGGAGTCGGAGTCGGATTGACTTTGTGGTAAAGGAGGTGAAGTTGGAGTCAGGAATGAAAGGTTTAAAATTCTAAAAGTCCAAATTGGAGTCAAAGTCTCATTTTCCCTCAAAATCCGCAACTCTGCCAGTGATTGCGCAGTCGGAGTGGATTTAATTTTGGGGTAAAGGAGTCGAAGTCGAAGGCTTTAAAAGACCCGGAGTCGGAGTCGATGCTGTTACCTTCGACTCCACAGCCCTGTAAAAACCACTTTATGGAAGGTATTCTGCAGCTCCCTTATTTTTTTTTTCCATGCAAATAAATTAAAATAGGATCACTTTCCAATTTGCATACATGTAATTTTTTTCCTCTTCATTTCAGAAATTGCTATTTTCATTTAAACAAGCTATGAAAGAATACATGCCTCTTGATTCAGTACTATCGTCTAGTAACAGAAAATTAATTAATGTTTTGCAGCATTGTCTCATTTTATTTACTTTTACGGAAATGTTGTAAGTGTTGCTTAATGTCCCCCTACAAGCGACGCCGGGACCAAGGAGAAGAAAAAAAAGCATTGCAATTTAAAATATACTGTTTGATGTAAGTCGAAAAAGGCATCTGTAGGTCAAGTTTTTGTATATATGAATATGTATTTCAATAAAAGGATCCTTTGAAGTTTCAGCTAGAAAAAAATCAGCATGTGACAAGAAGATACGAAAACAATTTCTCTTTATGCGTACCATTTACTTTGTAATACACATTGTCCTAAATTTGAATAAAAATTGAGACTACTTGAAAATTACTGTTTTCTTTTTAATCATAAAGCAATGCTTATTTTGAATTTTTCACTGAACTTTCAAAATTTTAAATCTAGCAACACTTTATGAACTAAACGAAAATAGCAATTTTCAAGTATTCTCAGTTTTTATTCAAATTTTGGAGATAAGTAATAAATTATTCTTCTCCTACCTAGTTTAAAATATACTGTTTAATGCATGCGGAGATAGGTATCTGCAGACGGGGACGCATGTAGATGATTTTTATGTAACAATGCTTTCAATAAAATGTTGCATCGAAATTTAGTTGAGAATAAATCATCACGGGATGAATAAGGATATAAAATCAGTTTTTCTTTTTATTAGAGTGTAAAATAAATGCATTCCCATTAGTTTAAAATAAATTTTTAAATGCAGTTTTCGTTTAGTTAATAAAATGGTGTTGTCTGCCAAAGATGTCTTAAAAGTTACAAAAGAAGCAATGCACTATTTAATGCCTCTATGGATGAAGTATCTTTAAATATATTTCCAAACAAAAACATTCTTCGACATTTGAGTTGAAAATAAATCAGAATGTGATGAACAAAGATATGAAAACAGTTTATCTTTATGTTTCTTTGCTATACATTTTATTTCTACACATTGATTCTTGGGTTCAGATCCGGCCATAGATTTCTTTAGCTCCCGAAATGTTTAACTTTCTTTGCATCCGATCCCTCCATCATTTTTGATAACTCTTCCATTAATCTTGCAACACTTGAGTTTGATGTTTTATTTCTCGTAACTCAGCGTTCTCGCTGCAATAGCAACATTTTTTCTGCTTTATCTTGAGGGGATTTTTTTCCAATACAATGAATTATCATTGTAACTAATTTTCTTTAATAATTAAGTCATATTTAAGAATCAAAATATTATTTTTTCAGCATGAAATCGATATTTTTAGCTAGAAGGTATTGTATCAACATTAGATTGTAATCAGTATTTTATCTTTTAATATTACCCGTATATTAGTAACTAGCTGCGTTGCCCGGCTTTGCCCGGTCCACCTTGAAAATAACCATTGTGTCAAGTGACGTATATTCAACAATCAGGCTTAAATAAAAGAAAAAAAAACATCATGCAAAATTTCCCCTCCAAACAATGATGACAGATATCAAAATACTTTTAGGAAATTAAAATGAAATGAGAAAGATGGATTTAAAAGGTGTAACCATGGAAATACAAAATAAAATAAATTTAAGAATTGAAAATGAGAAAGATGGAATGGATTCAAAAAGCGTTACCGTGGAAACGTAAAATAAAATGGTTAAAAACTTGAATAGAGAGCAGATTTTTGAACTTCATTTAATTCGCTTGTAACTTTTTTTCTGACGGAGATAGAGGGTTAAACTTTCGACCTTAGGTCGAGATAGATCTGGAGTAAAAAAGACAGCTTCCTCGAATGCTGTCAAAAAGAAAACTGTGGGACAATTCCTTCACTTTTTATTGATGGCTTTAATGAAGAAAGTAGTGCCTAAATTTCAGCTAAGCCTAAAAAAATGCGAGCTAAAAACGTAAAAAACTCCCGCCACAATTAAGTTAGAGCATTGGAACAAATTGCGTAGAACGCGGAAAATTCTTCCCTTTCCAACGATATGTAATATTACTATTTGCGAGTAATTTTTCACCCCCATATTCGGGAATTTGTGAGAAAATTGGGCCTAAATTGGAATAAAACGAGAACTATTCATCGAATTGTTTTCGAACTGGTCTGCAAACCTTCTCAGGACTTAAAGGAACAAACTGTGAAAATTTCAGCTAAATCGGCCGGGTAGTTCTCGAGTTTTGCGAGTTCAAACACACAGACGCTTTTTGGAGACTTCATTTATACTATGTAGAGATTTCCGCTGCTAGTTCTGCAATAGGAGAAATATGTACGATGAGATAGAGTGATGATCTTGGGAAAAAAATGTTTGTGGGAGCCAAGGACGGATCCAGAAATTTTTTAATGGAGGAGCGATTGATTTTTATTACTTACTATATATACAGATTTAAAAATAATGATCACGAAGGTTTTGGACTTTAATTCCGAAACTATTCCGGGCAAAAGGGTCCCTAATCCAAACCTCCCTTCTCCTTACATCAATGAAACTTGTCGAAATTTGCGTTTTTTGAAATTCATTTTCGAAAAATTACCGGTGAAGAATCCCTCAAGGGAGAGGCGATCGCCCCCATCACCCCTCCCTTGTATCCGTCCCTGGTGGGAGATTGGAATGCAGTTTGGGTGGGTGCTCCAAAGGAAAGGTGGTTTTGAACTAACTTACATTGCTGTTCAAATGAACAAAAATAGTTCAAACGTATGCTGTCAACATGTTTTGTGCAAATCAAGTTTGTTAATTTGATTTACCCTCAGTTTCGCAGACATTTAACATCCCCCTCCCCAACCTCCATCCTTTAAATATATTAAAAGGTGTGATTGAAACTAAAAATCAGAGAGGAAAGAAATTTCGTGTCGTGAACTTGAGGAGACACAGTTAATTTATTTGGACATAGTATTGTTACAAAGGTTTTGGGTAGTATGCTATTAACAGATACAATATTAATCGTCTGTAACAGGGCCATTACTCAAAAATAATGATGTTTTAATCATTCTCGGACAAACATAAAGTAAACTTTTGAATTGTTGCAGCGGAGACAACTTAATGGTAGTGCATACGAATCACTACGACATGTTCGGAAGAAGTGATATGCTGTCATGCTAAGCACAACTCTGCAATAGATTTTTAAAAGTGAAATTGCTGTTTAAAGTTTTGCCTCGCCATGTATTGGTTCGCATGCAACATTTTCAGAATTTCTTTAAGAATATTTCCCCTTGATAAAATGACCATAATATATTGTATCTAGGTGAAACATGTCACAAAGAATTATCTGGTGACAGTAATTTAATTTTGATAAAAAGTGCAGACGCGACATTTGTGCTTAGCACGGCAGTATAGTAAACTATAGTACACGTGGAAGGATAAAAACCCCGACCCTCCGCTTGAAGATATCTGCTCTGTCTACTCTGCCACCGGGCGGTTGCTTTAATTGCTTGAGTTTTAATAAATTTAATCTTTTCAAAAACACGAAATTTTTTACGAGTTCATTTATTTAGAAAATTATTGTTCCTGAATTTCCGAATTGGAAACTTTTGGGAAGACAACAATAAGTTGACTTTTTTTAATCATCCCTAACCCATAAAAAAAACCTCGTCGCGAATAGCTCAATGGTACACCTAAAGAAATGCAATGATTCGAAAAAATCTAAAATCAGGTATATAAATACAAATGTAAACAATAGTTCTGTAGGAATATCCAGGATATAATACAAGTAACAAGTGTTTGTATGTAACACTAACTTTCGAACAAAAAGTATTTTCGTCAAGAATTCTTTTGGCACTGTAGCAACTTAAAATATAATATATTCTTACCCGTGGGTTACCCTCCGGCTCAAAAAGAAAAAAAAACTGTTTATAGAGAAATTGCTATTCCCAAAACAGAGTGAAAGACAAAACATCTGTTTGTTTTGGAGAGTTTATCGATTCCACAAACGAACTATTCGTGTATATCAGCGTAAGACTTCGCAGGACAACCCACCATTTTACATTACAGTAATAAATGTAATACGAATTGATTATATTCAAATGACTGACAAAAAAAAATCCAAAGACATAAAAAGACATGTTCCATTTCAAAGAACTAGAACGCTCGCGTCAGTTTCCACTCCAATATGCTACGTAGAGGTTAGATATAGACAAAGTATCATTCGCTCAACATCAGATAAACGAGTTGTACTCATTTACTCTACTCACTAAAAAACTCTAACTATAACTGACCTGTCAGATTTCTAAAAAAGGATGAATGTTGGAATGTTTTGGTTTCTCAGTGACGGAAACAGCCAATTATTTGGGTTATGCAAAGAGTGCTGTCATCGTAATGACAGCGTTAGAACTTTTGAAAATAGTTGCAATTCGTAAATCAGTTGTGACGTAACACAGGGGTGCCCACCTAGGGGGGGAGGGGTCATGGCACAGACTGCACCATTGAAATTTTTAGGGGGAAGGGGTTGTTTTGAGAGGTGCATTTTCCTTTTTTCTGGTAGGCAGGGGCTCTTGCTTCTGAGAGGATATTCACGACAGTTAAAGGGTGTGTGCCCTTGCTCTAAGGAGATGGGCACCCCTGCTTAACGTCATGATTTTTCAGCAATTCCAATGATAAAAAATAAACAAAAACTGAATTTTTCAATTGTGTCAACAAGTCATCTGGTCTGATGGATCAATCTTCACCATACATTAGACAAACGGAATGTGTTTATTTGTGGAGAAAGCCCACAGAAGCATTTTCTCAAGTCTGTTTTTAAAGTGTGAATTATGGAGATTCTATATTCCTGTATCTCCTATGGTATGAGGTGGGATATTTTGGCTTGATCTTGGGCACTTCTTACTGTATTTGAGAAATAAACAGTTGCACACCATGCCTTAATCCATGGGATCAGGTTCATCCTTTTATTCAGAATCTATTTTGCAAGAGAACAGGTACTTTATAAAAACTACAAGACTCCAATCCACACTGTTAAACTCCTTCAAAATACGTAGTTTGAAGATCATGAGGTGGAAAGAGAAGATCTCGCTTGATCCCTCAATTTTCTAACTTGAATATTATTAAGCATTCATGGAGATATTAGGAGACAAAACTTCGTTCTCAATTTCCTACATCATCTGCATTTTCAGAATTAGGGACAGCTCTCCAAGAAAAAGGATTTTATATTCCATTAATAGTTGGTTACGACCTCAATAAATCCTTTAAACGTCGCATTTCGTAATCAATGATTTCACTGTACTGTTAAACAATTCACAAACGCTCATGGAAAATAATGGTCAGCTAATGCGTCCAATTTGTGCCAATAACTATTCTTGCAAAACACAGGAACTTTTTTCGCAAAAATTCAAAAACCTTCCTGAAATTATCCTAGAGTCTTTCGATAGAATCCAGAAACTTACCTGGTTAAAGAGTCCAGTTAATTCATCTTTAACCTTCACAAAACAAATAGGTAGATTTATAAAGATAGCTTGGCCCCTTCCTATTTACCAAAAAAAGTTCCTAAAGCATTATCGCAGCCATAGCAAAAGCTAAAACTGAATTTTAAGAAAGGAGAAAGCATCTCACTTTATGCAAAGCTACGGAATACAAAGACAAATTCGCTCTTATTGGGAACTTAGTGAATCTGGACGGGCCGTAATCAAACTAAAGCCGATACACTTAATAAATACATTCTGTTAATCTGTAAACTGTTAGGTAAAAATATTTTTTCACAGCCGTGAGACGTCTGCAGTCGTGCAACTTGTAGCAATTCAGATAACTTTTCAACAAAAATACTTGATTTTCACGGGAAACCAATGAAAAATCAAGAAATTCCGAATCGTTCCGGAGGAATAGTCAGTGACGTTTCATTTTTTTTTTTTTTTTTTTTTTTTTGCAGTGCGGTTTAAAGCTTAAAGAAACTTTTTCTATTTATTTCATTTACAACGTTCAGATCTTAGAATAATCATGTCAAATTCTGAAATTACTCCCTGAAGAGAATGCTCTAACTAAAAAATGCTTTCCATTTACGATCCCAGCGTTTTAATCAAACAATAGAACGATCGAAAAGATAGAAGAAAACTAAGAAGTTCTTCGGATCGATAATAATTTAAGGCTGCCTCTTGCTTCATATTTATTTTGTATCAAGATAAGAAAAAATACTTCGCAATAGCTGAAAAAGAGTATGAACCAGATGGCGCCAGTTCTTTTTTAGAAGCATTTTTTATTGAAAAGAAGATAACACTAAAAAGAGATTTAATGAATCATAAAAGTTCACTTAAAAGAGTTTTTGCATCGGGTGTAAATGGAGATAAATGGCAAAAATGTTAAAGTGTTCACAAAGTGTAAAATTGTAACTAAGTTCGATATAAATGAACGTTGATCCACTATCTACTGAACCTACTTTTCTAAAGTATGTTCTTTAAGTTCATTCAAGCTTATATATGTTATTTTTCTTCAAATTATATTTTTTCATAAGCGTAATCAATATAAGTTTTCGTACGTTTTAAGAAATGGGATCAACTTTTTTGAAATTAACGTTCTTCAACCATCAAAATGCGTCATAAGTTTTCAGCATCTTCAAATTATTTATAATGCTTCGCAATTTCTTCACAATATACACCCTTTTAACCTTCAAATTTATGCACACATCAATCGAGCATTTCTTTTTAATTTTTGACTGCATGTATACATCAATCGATCGTTCGAAAAACAAAACTGCATTCTACATCTAATCTATACCGTAAATTGTACATATTCTCTGTTTATTCATTAATATTGATATTTTACATGCTTGAAAAATGTAATATGAAATTGTAACATTGGATTAAAATGAACGTATTGTAAATATATATTGCTTGATTACTTTTTTACTATTTCCAAGTGTTATTTAATGAAAATTTCAATATCAAGGAATTAAAAAAAGTACCATTTTTTGCCATTTGCTTAAAAGTGTTCTATTTAAAATGTTATACAAGAAGACAAATTAAGTCAAACGAAAAGTAGAGTAAGAAACCAACTCGTACATTTACAGTGGCTCCCAAAAGTCTTCGTACACCTACGACTTTCAACGAAATAGGCCCCAATCCATTGGTTAGAATTCATATTTTGGAATAGATATTTAATTATAAGATCTATGATCAATTTCTAATGAAACTACATGAAAAGTTTTTAAAAAATATTAAAACTTAATATTTTTAAATTTAAAAAATCAAAAACCAAGAAGTGCCGGAAATTTTATCTCACAAAAGTCTTCGTACACTTTATAAAATGTCTCTATATTAGTGAATAATCTAACTTTTTATTCAATTATTAATTAGTAGAATATCGTACAGTATTGATAAAACCTTTTAAACGTCTGGGAATAGATTTCAGTATTTTTCTTTCTTTATTTATTTTATTTTTTATTTTATTTTTTTTTTATTATTATTTTTTTTTTTTTTGCGTAATTTCTGAGTAGGTGTTGAACCACACTTCGAGTCTTACTGTTTCTAGTTCTATTTTCGTTTTAAAGCCGTATTTTCGTAATCTAGCCTCCAGATATCTCTAAATACATTACATTAAGTTCAAATCTGGAGATTGAGGGGGTATTTTCTAAACTTTAGGACAATTTTCGAGGCACTAGACGCAAACGTTGAAACCCGTGCGCTTCTTATCGTTATCTTGATTAAAAAAAAAAAAAAAAAAAAACAAAGTTGTTTCCAATAACCAAATTTGTGGCTGAGAGTTCAAAATTGGTTTTGAAAATATTTAAAGGAACAGCATGATTCATTATTTCATCAAAAAATTCCAAACTACCAAGTCCTGATGCTGATATGCACCCTCACACTAGAACACCTCCACCGTCCTGATTAAGTGATTCAACTAAGTTCTTAAGATTAAGTTCCTATTTTTTTCTTCTACTTACAATTATACAACAATTTAACCAAACATTTTGAATGCATTTTTATCTGTAAGTAAGAAGTAATTCTAAAACGCTTTGAGCTTATTTGTCATTGATTTTGCGACCAAAAGCATAAGCTTTCTGTTTTCGCAGGACCAAGAAAATTTCTGCGGGAAGAGGCCCCATTTAATCCAGCTAATCAGAGAACTTGGCGAAAAATTTTAAGTGAAAATTAAACGTAAAATTTTTCTTTTAACTCTAAAAACTTTTACAGCACTCAAATGTGTAATTTTCATAATTTTTTTAACTTTAAATCTCCAATCACGTTTTGTCAACTTTGACGCTTAACGTTTTCTTACCTTGTTTTCGGTCCGATTCCTTTCTTTACAGCATTTTATCAAGCACTTTACTATACAAACAAATAAATTAACTAATTTAGAGACATTTCAAACCAATTTATCGCTACTGTGTAAAAAAAAAACTCAAATTTTGAATGATGTTTGCGGTTTTTTACGAATATTAGCGATTTTATAGTAATAAGCACAATATTAAGGAATAAATAAACAAAAAAGTAAAGCCTAATAACTTATTAGGGTCCACACAATGCAAAAATATTAACAAAACGGCATTTGATAATTGATAATTTTAATCATGAATTTATTCGAAAATATTCGATGTACGATGTTTTTTGTGGCGTGTTATTTCTCTGTCTCTTCGTTTTTTGACCCATTTCAAAAAGAAGATCCGTCAATACTTTGAAAAAAAAATGGATTTTATTAAGAATGGCATAGGAATGATGTGAAAAAATATTGGACTTCATATTCGAATTCAGTTTCGAGTTATTTTGGTTTTACTAAAAAATTTCAGAGTGTACGAACACTTTTGGAAGCCACTGTAAGTTTTTCCTTACTTTGTACGATTAGAAAGATTTATTGATAATCTATGTCTTTCAACAATCTTTACTGATGTCATTCTAAGAAAGTCAATCATGTGTTCAGTTTTTAAAAGACTAAATACCACGAAATATATATAAATAAAGATTTTCATCAATCAAGCACGAGGATATTTTCAATTTTTTTTTTCTCCAAATAACATTTATTTCAAACAGAAGCAAAACTCGTTAACAATTTTTAGACACATATGATTTTAAATCATTCGCGTTGAACATTTCTTCGACAATCACTTGGACTTTCACGAGGGTAATCATTTCTCCATCGATTTCAATGTACATCCTGATTGCAATCACTGAAAGAAATGTTTGAGTGCCTGATATAGAAATCACGATGAAACATGACATTCGAAATTACCTTTGAAAGACTGATTTATAAAAATGACCTACAGACCCAGAACTTTTGCTGAAACTTCAGGTGAACTGAAGGGAAATGAGGAGAATTTATGTCATGGGTCTTCTGTTATTTTCGGGAACTCAAGAGAGCTCTTAAGTTGGCAATATACCAACTTTTATTGATGATTGCCTACAAATAACAGGAAATGGTACGAAAAGAACTTAAAAAATCTGGCCGCTGATGGATGGGATGCGTGAAAAATAAAAGACCTGATTCAAATTATAAAGTGCTGACATTTAATCAAACTATGTATTCATCAGACGTTAGTTTTAACAAAAACGTTTGATGCAAAGTCTCATTTAGGTTAGACTCCATCACAAAAAAGAAAAACAACAAAATGAAAAATTAGAATAACTCTTGAACGACAAGGTTGGAGCAACAAAGTTTGCCTACGTATTGTATATAATACTTATTTGAAGACTATTATGGTTTCCCTCTGTAACTTTCTGCTTCGTTTTCTTTTCAGCTAGCCTGGGAAAGTTTCTTTGCGCTTCATTAACTTGTTTTCATTTTCTTTTGTTTTTCTATAAATTGATAGTTTTTGAGATAGAATGCATTATTTACGTCAGCTTTTATAATGGTTATTACTAAGATGTATCGCTTTTACATTTGACAAAAATATAAGTAAATGAAAGAAATCACATAATAGTCTAAAAGAAATTAAATTTGTGGAAAAAAATAGAATAACTCCATAGTGATTCATAATAAATTTATATTTACTTGTAAGTAAACCATAGTAAGTTATAAGAAAAAAATATTACAGCAATATCAGAGCATAAACACTGTGCTGCAGGTTAAAAAGAATTGTTCCTTTAATCTTTAATTATTTTCAAATTAAAAAAAGAACCTACTTCAAAAAACAAAGAGGAGCTAAAAAGTAAAAAATAATTGGTCATACTAGCATACGATTTCTTACCCAAACGTATAAATCAAATTTATTTTACTATTCCGGTACAAAAATCAACTAAACTAAACACCTAATTATAAAATAAACACTGATTTTAATTACTATACGATGAATTATTTTAATACCTAACTAATTATATACGATCTCTTAAGTTTTTAATAACCATTTGAAGTCAGGGCCTCCTATAAACTACTACCAAATGTGTACTACTACCTCAGGACAATCCACCAAATCCTGAGTTGAACACTAATTTAACAAAAAGCGAAAGTTTTTAAAACTAAACCTACTCAGTTACGTTATGCTGTTGTTTATAGGAGGCCCCGACTTCAAATGGTTGTTAAAAATTAAGAAATCGTATATAATTAGTCAGGTTTTATAATAATTCATTGTATAGTAATTAAAATCAGTGTTTATTTTATAATTGGGTGTTTAGTTTTGTTGATTTTTGTACAGAAATTGTAAAATAAATTTGATTTATACTTTCGGATAGGAAATCGTATGTTAGTATGACCAATTATTTTTTACTTTTTAATTCCTCTTTGTTTTTTGAAGTCGGTTCTTTTTTTTATTTGAAAATAATTTTAGTTTAGAGGAACACAATTTTTTTTTTTACCTGCAGCAGTGTTTATGCTCTGACCACTTACTATTGGTGTTTTTTTTTAATAGTTTACTATGCTTTACTTATGAGTAAATATAAATTTATTACGAATTACTATGGAGTTATTATTATTCAAGTTTAACAATATTTGTTAACATAACTTTTTAACCAACGAGATTAAAAGTAGTAGTTGGAACCACAAATATTCATTTTAGTACTCCTAGCAGTATTAGTCAAACGGAATTTAGTTAGTTTATTTTTTTAATGGATGTTATCATAACTTCCTTAATACACATATTTTTAACTTACCATTAAAAAAACCTGCTAAGTTAAAACGAAATCCTGGGCTGTAGAAAGTAACCGCTTTTTGATTACGTAAGTCAATTTCATTCATCAAGTAATATGCTCTTACTATTTTAAGCTAATATTCTAACTTTTATTCCTTATATTCATTTTTAGCATTTTACAGCTTCGTTGCAGATGGAAAACACTAAGAAATGAGAAAAGAAAAACATTATTTTCCGATTTTTATTTTTTAAACTTGATTCGTTTTTCTTTTTGTTTTGTTTGTATGCTTTTTCTCTCTGATTTTTTTTTTTTTTTTTTTTTTTTTTTTTGCTTCTCAAATATATTTGAATTTTTCGTTCTGTATCTTTCAAATATGCGTTTAGTTCTAAGCAAAGTGTCGTTAAAACATCTCAAAATAAAATACCAAGTTACTCTTAAAAGCAAAATCGGATTCTTCTTTCAGCGAAATAGGAGACTAACTATTATAAATATGCACGAAAATGGAGAAAAAGCATTGAAAGGATATGCTTTGGAATAGAAGTATTGGTCGGAAATAACGTTTTTGCTTCTGAAAAAGCCACTTTACGGAAGCAAAAAATGTTTCTTTTTTTATGCTTTGTTCTTTTCGATTTCCTTTTTACTTCCTATATTGCAGCTACTTTACTAAAAATGAACAAGCAAAATAACATCGGATATGATAAAGCTGTTCTATTTATACATCACTCACAATTCGGTAAATGTTTTAAATTTTCTCACGGGCTTATTTTTTTTTTCTGTGTGTATGAGTGTATTTTGAGAAAATAAAATCAATTTATTGGCAAAGAGAGCTTGCTTTTGTCTGTCTCGAGCATTCCAAGATTTTCTTGAAAGTTTTTTGACAGCAGTGTTTTAAATCGAAACGCAATAAAACTACTGCTGGTTTTTAAAAGTGCAATAATTCATCGCTCATAATTTTAAAGTATTTTTAAGCCTGTGTACGATTCTAGTTTAACGTCAATAAAGTAAACTCAATGAAGACATTAATAATACCAGGTTAGCATAAAAGAATAATCCGGTTTTAAAAATTTATATTTCGTAAACTATTACAGTTATCACTGTAAATGATTCAGAAATGAAAGATAAACTGTCTAAGTTTTTTTTAACCTTCGTAACTACTTAACGTGTTTGTTCCGCACTAGTGCAGCTAGAAATTCTTTCCGGAGGGGTTTTTTTTTTTCGTCACAAGAGTCCTTACACGAATTAACTACCGTTTTAGGATTGGCAACAATACTAAAATCAAGACCTCTGGGAGGAGGGGATTAAACTCACCACCTCCCCTCCCCTCCCTTCGCTACGCCACTGACGTTCCGCAACGCTGGACTCTCACAAGCGTTTAACGTCTTCGAATAAAAAGCTTCTTTTTTTTTTAATAATTTGCAAAAAAAAAAAAAAAGGGAAAAAAAACAGCGGGCGAAAACCTCATTAATACGCAAAAGAGTTTACATGTTTTTAACACCATAAAATGCAAGGGGTTTTATTTTATAAGAAAAAAGAAAGAAAAATAAGACAAGTTTAAAAAATATCACGGGACCACGATTTTTTTTAAAAACCATCTGCCGTTCTCCAGGTCGAAAAAGGTTGGGAAGCGATTGTTTAAAGGAGTATGGAGTATTGCTCAAATATTACTTCAAAGAGCAATATGAATTAATGCTGCACAAAACCAACTTGCCTATCTCATCAGACTTAGGTTTCATCAAATCACCTGAAATTATCGTTGAAATTGCAATGAAAAACGTGTCGTGTAAGTTTTATTTTGTTGTATAGTTGTGAAATCTTGCGCAGAATATGCTTCCTTCGTGTGCACAGAACTACCGCTGTATAAAACTACCGCGTGCATAAAACTACCGCGTGCATTAAACTATCGCTAAATGTTGTTTAAAGCAAGGCAGCATTCAATTTGCTTCAAAAATGAGAACAAACATTTTTAACATGTGTCTAAGCATCTTTCTTCTGTACGAAATTTCACAAAATAAATCTTGTGTTCACGTTTTACACGTTATTTACAAACTTTTACCCAAAAAACAAATACCGCACTTGATAATTTTCATAAGCTAAGTGTAATAAGTTTAACAAAGAAAATATTTCATTTTAAAAAATCAAATATTCCACAAACGCTTGCACGCAAAGGAACGATTAATATAATTCTTATCTAACATGCCAGGTGCTGACCCTTGAATCGTTAATTTGACAAATGCATATTTTCTATCATAAATAAGCTGCAAATATTGCTTCAAGCAATTTCGTTAATTACAATAGAGTCACTGACAAGCTGTACACTTTGAACACTTTCGTAAATTAACAAACTATGTAAAGTTTGGCAAAAGCCGATATGTCTTTAAAAGTAATTAGATAATGCTTTAACTCGTAACCCTTTGTTAATAAAATAACTACACTCAATTTGCTGTTTTAACAACTACTTGCAGCTATTACAGAAAGGATTCCAATAATAGTTTGTGTTAGTTTGATTTTAATTGGCATTTTAACATATTTTTATATAGTTATCTCGAACTATGCCTTGACGATGGAAAGGATATAAATAGCAAATGTAATGAAAAAAAATCATATATTGTATTAATTAACTACTTCAAACGAGACAAAAAGAATACGTGAGAAAGTGTTCGCCAACAAGAATGTTTTTTTCATTTATTTATTTATTAGTGGCACCCGCACAGCTTTGCCTGTAGTAGAAAATTAAAAGGTCTCTTTTGGTTCGCCTCTATATTTACAAATAATACATGAAGAATTTCTCGCAATTGGCTTTCAGCTTTATTATTAGTAAAGATAAAAAACACTAGCTGTACCCACACAGCTGTGCAGGTGCTACAAAATTAAGAAAGAAGTTCTTTGAGCATATGTAAATTTACCTTCCCACTCCGAAATATAGAGAAAGATTCTGTTTCCCTGATTAAAATGTGCACACATAATTTTACCTAAGCCTCAAGCATTTCACTATAATAACGTAACTATTTTTTTTTTTTTTTCAAAAATGTCGTTCCGTTACACAGGGAATTTTCCTGAATAATAAGGCATTATTTTCCCTTTTCAATACATCAGGTCTGTGGATCGCTATAAAATAAAATCCTTTCAAGCATTTAAAACAAGAAAGAAGAAACAAATGAAGAAGCGAAAAGACGTAACCATGGCAACACAAAATAAAGCGCTAATAAATTGAATGGAGAAGAGATTTTCTAAATCCAGCTTAAAACGCTCGTAAATATTTTTGTAACCAAGGTAGAAGCTTGGATCTCCGATCTTAGGTCGAGTTAGACCTTTGGTAAAAAAAATATCGCTATTTCCAATGGTGGCAGAAAGAAAACTGTAGGACAATTTGTTGACTTTTTTTAATGGTTTTAATGAAGAATGTAGTGCCTGACAACCAGCGAAGCCGTGAAAATTCAAGGTAAGAACGCAAATTCCTCCCACTGTAATAAAATTAGAGAATTTGAACAAATTGCATAGAACGTAGAAAAATCAGCCGTTTCTAGCGATATATAATATTAATATGTGCGGGTAGTTTTTCACCCCTATATTTGGGGGGGTTATGTGAAAATTGGGTCTTAAATTAGAATAAAAAAATCACTACCATTCTAAATGTTTTTCCAACCGGTCTGCAAACATCTTCTGGGCTTAGAGAAACAAATTGAAAATTTCAGCGAATGCGGCCCGGAAGCTCTCGTGCTTTGCACGTTCAAGCACACAGACGCTTTTTGGAAGCTTCATTTTATACAATGTAGAGATTTTAGAACAAGATTTGAGTAATATTAATTCTATTCAAAATATTAGCAAATAGAGAATGGACTTATGAATCAGGTTTATTTTTTCCACTGCTCGAAATATTTTACCATATGATGCAATAACATTAGGTGTGTATAGTTTATGTATTTAACCCCTTCTTTCGTTCTCTTATTTTCTGTTAGTAAAAAAAATTCAAAGCAAACAATAAATTCCACCAGATGGAGGCACCTGAGTTCTCACGATGCGAAATTGCAGTGTAAGAACGAAACATTTACCTAAGCCGTAAGTATCCAGATCAAATAATGACTCAATGAATATTTCACATGCCACTTAATCAAGCTGTTTGAACTTGGCGGTCACTCTGCATATTAAAAATCCATCAACTGTAGTCGAGTTTAAAGTCGCGTTTAAAAATTTAAGAGGTCAACGCTCCCCATAAGAAACTAATAGATCAAAATTCAGTTATTCTAAAGCCCTCCTTCGTCACAAATTAGCTATTTTTTCATTGCATCACACAATATTATAATGAATTCTCTGGCACCAGGAAAAGTATTATTGGTCCTTCAATTTTTCTGTCGTCAAAGAACCTGTTAAAGGTTAGAAAATCAATCACTTTTCCCTGAGTGAATATGCCTAAAGTTCTACCAGGCCGAATGAACAAAACGTTTGTCTAATAAACACAACATTTAGATGCGACAGTATATCCACTCCATTAATTGTCTACAAAAATAAATCGTTTACATTTAGAGGGGGAAAGTATTATCCCGTATAAAAATGTTTATAAGAATGTGAGAATATAGGTTTGTCAAGATTTTTATAGAGAAAGCGCTCTAGGCTGAGAGTTGACGATTGACTTTTGAAAGTAATGCCACTCTCCTTGCATCCACAAACTATGAGTGAGAGTTGAAGATAATTTTGAAATGCAATAAGAGGAATAGAGTTTATAAGTTACAAAGCAAATATATATCTAGCTATATGTTTGTATTTATGTGTGTATATAAGTGCTTCACTAGGTCAACTCATTTGTTGACGTTTTACGGTTGCAAGACCGGTGTTTAGCTTTTCTTCCCTGTCATTAGAGAATTTGGTGCGTAGGTTTAAAAAAAAATAGGAAACGGAAAATTGATTTAATTGGTTAAACTCTCCCAAAAGACTTTCTAATCTGGTTATATTATAATGTAAGCTTTATGTGATAAAAATCCAAAACTCCATACACTGAATAAACTCAATTTTTTTCTGTGCTTACAAATGCAGCACATTAATAATAAACTTCTTATATATATTAACTAACTGCTACAGCTGCTCCATTTATTTTGTATTAAACTCTAAAAATACATCTTCCAGATTTAGGAGTGTTGAGCTTTCTTCATCTCTATGCCTCACTTTTATTAAAATTTCTGTTTCTATCCAATTTTTCTTTATTTTTATCAATCTCCGTTTCTAGCTTTTTGTCCCCACTGTTTTCCTTCCTTATCCGCTATAATCTTTTTCCTGAATTATTTATGATGTCACTTATAATGCTACAAGGATCTTTTTACGGCTTTTCAAGATCCCAACTTGTCTGATTCAACTGCCTTCCTTTTATGTTGTTCCAAAACAAATTGTATTATAGGGGAAATAACTGTTCCCGCATTAGCAACAAAATGCACCTGCGTCCTGTATTGATTTGTGATAGGATTTCAAAAGTCGACTTCGTTCGGATAAACTTTGAGAAATAATTAATGGCTAATACCACATATCGTTTCATTAAGGATCAAATTGTTTTAGAAACTAACTTATGAGAAAAACTCAAAAGCAGATAGAAGAAGCAATGTTATGCAGTTAAAAATCAAAGATTTTAATTGTTAAAAAAGATAAAATAAACAACTTCTGCTTGATAATGTTACAATAGGATGATTGTAAGTGGTCCAAGAGGTGTGAGTTTTTAAGATAATTTTCTGGATTGCTTTTAACGAAATTTTTTCTCGCAATAAATTGCGTTTTTATTATAGTGCTTAACTGAGCCTTTAAAAATATGTTTTTTTAACTTTACTTTCGTAATGAATGGCGTCTTTTTAAAATGACAGCGTTTTCTACCGTTGTAATTTTTTTGCCAATTATTGTATTGTTGATTTTTTAGGAAAACATTTCGTGATACACTGCCATTGCAAATGTGTCTTCCTTCTCCCACTCATTATTTTTTATTTCTTCCACTTATTCATTTTTGTTCGCTGCAATTTCAAAAACTATTAGAAACATTGGAATGTTTTGTATCTTAAAAATTTATTATAATTAAGTTCCTATTTCAAAACGCTCCAAGTTTAAAATTACCGATTAGAGTGACTTGATATTTCACCAGAACAGCTGCGAGTCCCTGAAACTTAGCCTAAATGTAGTTCTCTATTAGCCCTCGCTTATAGATGTAATACATTGCATATTTTTTGCAAACACCATTTGCGTGTTTAATGAATTCTTTTAGTAGACCTTTCCTCATAAATTATTCTGACACTGGCTATCGGCGCATTTTGAATCACTTATTTTCTTTTACCAAAAAATGTGTCTTGTCCTCATGACTCTTTTGGTGATTACAAACCATGGACGCACACAGAGGGAGGCAAGGAAGGAAGATGCTACCCCTCCCTCTTCAAAAATAAAAACATTTAAAAAAAACTTTCTATTGACGGTTGTTTCAATTTCTAAATTAATCAATGAGTTTGGTTGTCACTAAGTTTAAAAACATATACATCTTGTTTGGGAGCCTATTCAAAAGGGAAAGTTTTTGTTGGCTAGTTAGGTTAATACCGCTATCATTTTAGAATTACATTGCTTCCAAAGTCTTGGAAAGGGGAGCAATTGACCAATCCCTTAATTGCCCAAATGATGGGCCTGCCCAGGGGCGTCCCTAACTTAAATTTCCCTGAATGATAATAATTTCGTCGAAAAATATAATTTTTGCTAAATCGACTAAAATCTGCCGAATAAGGAAACTTTTGGGAGGTCAGAGTGACCTCCCAACGGGGCTTCCCTGGACCTGCCCTTCCATATTGAGCTGAATACGCTCTTGTTGGGACCAAGTTGTTACAATCATCAAGAGTAGAGAGGAGTGCTCTTTAGCGATACTGCAGATATCGACTTCTGAATGTACTCCTGACTAATTTCATGGAACCAGAGCCTCATAATGCTTTTCTGCGATTTTACCATAGTGGCAGGTTGCTTAGTGGTCCTTTTGTATCTATTATATAAATTTCTATTTAGAACTGTTTCCTGTCCAATCCGAAATTGTAATGCCAGATTTTTTTCATGTTAAACTGAACCTGTATGGAAAAAATTGGTCAGAAATTATTTTCCCAATATCTTAAATGTTATTTGGGATAGAAACTCGTAAATTAGGCAACAAAATCCTTAATGGATAAGTTGGGAGATACGTAATGATTTCGTTGCATAACACAGTGAAGTAACACAGTTGCAATTTTGCGTATCTTTAAAAAGTGATTTAGTACAGGGATTGGGCGCAGGAAATTTAAAATCCGTCGATACGTTATAAGATATTTTATATGAAGTAAATTAAACGCAGTAATTAAGTATTTCTTTAATGAATCTTCATCAATTTTGACAGTTATAGCACGTTATTGTCTTTTATTCCAAAGTATTACTTAAATCTCTTTTCATGTGCCGTTTTTTTTCGAGCTCTTTTATTAACTTGTTGTTGAACTTCTTCGAGTCAGAGAACTCTTAGGTGTTTGATGCTTTTCGAATGAGCTCCATTCTAAGCCAAGAAAAATATATCAAAATATAATAAGTCGGCTGCCTTGGTGCAAGGCTTTTTGTGTAAAGTGTATTGAAGCAAAATATATACATTTTTTTAACCAAAATTGTTAGTCTAAGTTTACAAATGAGTGCTTTATGTATTTGTTTTTTCTTCCGGTGTTTTTTTTTTCTTTGGGACCTATTACGACGCTTCTCAAGTTTTCGAAGAACATGTTTATGTACCATGGATGCATAAATTCTCTATTGTGAAAAGAAGAAATAAATGTTTAGAATAAAGCTTTAGATATGCGAGGATTAAACCTGCTAGATTGATAAGCTTTCTTCAGTTATTTATCGATACATGCAAACCTTACCTGTTTTCCAAAGTTCAAACCAAGTTAGCAAAACAAAAATAGTATTTGAAAGTTTTATTATTTATTGAAAACACTGATGACAAATTATTATTTTCATTTATACCATACAGGTAGCGACAGCGCAATCGGGCTGAACATTGAAATGAATGTCAACGAGGTCAGTTCGGAATGTTTCTTGTTCAACAAGAATTACAACTTATAACATGTCCTGATGTCGAGAATATAGTGCTTGAAATAAAAAAAAACCTTTGGAAATAACCAGCGCCCTCTTTGTTTGAATTCAATGTCACATGGCGCAACCTATTAAAGGGTAATGCGACATAACGAATGGTATGGAATATTTGATTAAAATGTTTAGGTTTCGTTGGAGATTGGATAAAGGTGACAAGATTTCGAAGTTCGTAATTAGGGCAGCAATGTCTTTATATATATTTTTTTCAAGTTATTCATTTCATTTTTATTTTTATTATGATGGAGGGCGTATGTTGGTATTTAGTTAGTATGTTGGTATTTAGTATAAATAAAAAGAAATAGTTTGTGAGTTATTTTAATAGTGCTTCTTTATTTCTTTGTAGTTAATAAACACATAATTAAACCAAAGCATTTATTTTTAAACAAAACATTACACTTTTAACCCTGCTAATATAGTCAAACGAAGTAGCTAGGCTATATGCCTCTGAAGCATGAATTGTACTTCTTACAATTTTTTTTTTAACAATCCTCACCTAAAAATGAATGAGGTTTCCAAAAAAAAATTTTTTTTTGGCTTTTAATAAACATTTTAAAAATTTCACTTTAAGCTGCGTCTTATCATTGGTCCAGAATTTCGTAATGCTAAATACTTATTCAGATTCAGCACTAGTTCCATTAGTTAGTGGCACTACTGTTTTACAAAAAAAATTCTTCAAATCGAGAATGAAAAAGGAAAATCGGGCCAGGGACTGAAAATTTGGGACAAATAGTCGCCTAAGAAAAGATAATTGGCGAATGTAACTATTAAAATTGAACGTTTTATCAATAGACTGTAAATCTGGCGATTGATAATCGACCAATTTTTCGTCATAAATTAAAGACCAAAATTAGTTTTTATTATCGACTGTAATTAATTACTTTCATTAGTTGTTAATTACAGTCGACTATAAATAATCAAAACTAAAATAGTCGTATTTAAAGGCAACTATTCTACTATTATGATCAATTAAAAATTTGGCTGATTAATGGAATAAATTTTTCGCACTTTTGAATCTTTTATTAATTTCTTTTTTGCTTCAAAAAGGATATCTTTCAATCAGCTCGTCAGTCAAGTGGCGTTTAGATCTCTAGAACGAAATGCCTAGATCAGTGAAGGCTAACGAATGGCTCGCGGATCAGACCCAGATACGTTTGAACTGACATCCACTCTCTTAATTTTATGAATCTTCTTTTAATAATAAAAAAAAGTAACAGACCATTGAAAATATTATTTAAAAGTTTGAGTATTCACCTAAATTATTAAAAATTTAAGTCATCTACCTGCACTAAGTATTCGAGGAGATTATCAACAAAATTTTGAACCTGGTTTTAAAAAAGGTTCACTCTTGGTAATATGGGATTTTTTTTTAAAGAGCTGTTGGTTTTGTTTATATATATATATATATATATATACAGTCGAGCCCGCTTATTAAAATATCGGTTAATAGAATATCCCGCTTATTGTAATACATTTTCAATGTACCAAACCAATTTAATGTGTTATTTTGCTCCCGGTTAATGGAATATCCCGATTATTAGAATATTTTTTCGTGGCAAAATGGCTATTCCATTAAGCGGGTTCGACTGTGTATATATATATATATATATATATATATATATATATATATATATATATATATATATATATATATATATATATATATATATATATATATATATATATCAACAAAATTTTGTATGGCAAATGAATAATTCTCAAAAATGTTTCCCTTTAAAACGAATAAAATTTAAAGAAATTCTTTAATTTTGAAAAACAATATTACTTGTCACTGTACTTAACATTGTTAATAGCATAAATATAAGTATCATTATATTGCAATTAATTTTACTTTCGCCATACTAATACTGACTTCCGATAGTTAGTAACCGTGGCATTCGCAAGAAACTTGAAAAATATTTCTTTAAAAAATAAATAAATAAGTCTTCCGTTCTGGGTAAATTTTTCTTCAATAGTAATTTAAAACACCTAGTTCAATAGATTGTATTTGAACCATTTTCTTCAATTTAATATCGATACAATTTACAAAAAAAGGATGGGCGTATTCTTTTTTGACACGAGAGCACGATCTTTCCGCGACTTAAATACTAAAAGAACTGATCAATATTCATTAGGTGTTTCCAAAATACTAAAAGCTTTTCTATCTGCGACAAAATATCGCTTGTAAAAGTTCTACTACACTCGTTTAAAGGAAAATGCTTCTATTTCTTGTCTATTTTATTCCCTGTTGGGTGCATTTCATTCGTTCAGTCCGTGCATTCTATCACGCGATCCGAGAGATCGGCGCCAACTAATTATTTACAATGCCCTTGGGAGGGGGGATAGGTCGGGTATTTCTCCACACCCAATATTCGATTGAATTGAAATTCTTTTACCTAGAATGCATAGTATCTGGAAAAAGGAAAAATGTATTTAGGGATTGAAGAAACTGAAAAAAGTGTTCCACAAAAGTTTCAAAGCATACTTTTTAACAATGTGTTCAAAATATAAATATGAACATTTAAAAACAATATTTTACATGCATATTTCAAACTAATGGTACCCCCACGGCTTTACCCGTAATAGAAAAAATAAAAGGTCTTTTGGTTTGCCTGTATAATTACAAATAATGTATGGTGAATTTTCTTGCCAATTGGCTTGTGCCCATGTTACGGTTCCACGTTATGATAATTTCGTAATTTACTCGTCTATCTTATGATATTTTTGTTCTTAAAATTGGGATAGAAAAAGAACCACATCGAATTTTTGAAAAATCGCTTCGAGATGCACACCCCCCATGCTACAAATTAAATTTGTGCCAAACTTAATGAAAATCGGCCTAACGGTCTAGGCGCTATGCGCGTCACAGAGATCCAGACATCCAGACATCCTACAGACATCCAGAGATCCTCCGGACAGAGATACTTTCAGCTTGGTTATTAGTAAATCTTTTTGTGTAACTTCACTCCATAAAGTGGGTGACTGCTTAGCTGCCTCCACTGTACTGGAGTAATTTAACTGATGTAACGGCGTAAAGTTACACATCGCTTGTGGGAGGTTGCACCATGGCAATGTAACTAATGCGTAACGTCCCACTCATTTCTCCGTAAGGTTACGGCAGAATTTTCTGTATGCTTACAGAGAAATTGCTTAAAAGGTTACACATTAACAAAACTTAAACTTTCATGTGATTTTCTTGAACGATTTAACAAGTTAATGCTTTTTAACAACCAATACACACCAAATATTTTAATACAATATTTATTTATTTTAATACACAAACCAGACAACTTTATTGCACTAAGAGATGAAATGACCTGAGTGGTGCGAGAACTTAGAAGGCGAATCTCACTGACTCGCAAAGCAATAGTTTCTACCACTCACATACACTGTAAAAACTATTCAGAAAAATTCCTGGGGCCGTGATAGCCCGATCGATAGAGTGTCGGATTCTGGGCCGGAGGGTCCTGGGTTCGAACCTCGATGGTCGAAGACCCACCGTCGTCATTAAAGGGGACTGGGCGACGTTATATGATCGTGGTCTCAATGTCCTCCAAGTGAAACGATACCTCTGGGGGTGCTAGTACTAGGTAGCTATTAGCTCCTGGACTAGTTCTAAATTCTCATTAACTGTTCGATCCGGTGATGGTGCTGCCATCTATCGGTATATAAAATAATGGAGGCAAGGCACTTAGTATGCAGTCCTCGACATAAATACAGTTGTAGTCAGTTGTGACTCTGAATAGGAATAGGAATAGGAATAGGAAAAATTCCTGGAAAATAATGGGCAGCTGAAGTGCCTAATACCTTACAGTAACATATCTTGGAAACACCAGGATCGCTTTCCGCTAAAAGTCAGTAACCTTTCTGAAACTAACCGTGAAACTTTATGAAGAAGTGCGAAATCTTCCCTGTTAAAGCCAGTCATGTCTCTAGAACCTTCTAGAAAAATTAAGTAGGTTTAGTGTCATTGATTAGAACCTTCCTAATTTATCAAGAAGGCTCCATAAAATTCAGAGCGACCACGGTCAAAGCTTTGCAAGAAGGAACCAAGCATATCTCTTGTCGCAATTCCTGCCTTGCAAAGCTGTAGCTATCCGTTGACATTTTCGCTCTCATTGAGAGCTTAGTCAACCTGGACAGGCCGTAAGCAATCTTAGGCCGATACACTTAATAAACACGCTCATTCAATCTTTAAACTGGTTGCTAAAAATATTTTCCACAACAGTGAAAAGTCCGCACGCGTGAAACTTGTAGCGATTCAGGAAATTTTTTTGTGATATTACTTATTTTTACGGGGAAATAGGTGAAAACATGTGAAATCCCGAGACGTTCCACGGAAATAACCAGTAACGTTTCGGATTTTTTTTACAGTGTAAAATTCAGAGCGACCACGGCCAAAGCTTTGCAAGAAGGAACCAAGCATATATCTTGCCTGCAATTCCTGCCTTGCAAAGCTGTAGCTATCCATTGACATTTTCGCTCCCATTGAGAGCTTAGTCAACCTGGACAGGCCGTAAGCAATCTTAAGCCGATACACTTAATAAACACGCTCCTTCAATCTTTAAACTGGTTGCTAAAAATATTTTCCACAACAGTGAAAAGTCCACACGCGTGCAACTTGTAACGATTCAGGAAAGTTTTTTGTGATATTACTTGCTTTTACGGGGAAATAGGTGAAATCCCGAGATGGTCCACGATAAAAAATTTTTGAAAAAAAAAATAGAACCGACTTCAAATTTGCTCTAAAAAGTGAAAAATAATTTTATTCTTTAAACACCATCGATAATGCTTTTAAACATAATTTTTGAAGTTGGCGCAAAAACAAAACGTAAAATCCAGTGTAACCATGCTTCCTTCATATTTTTTTTCAGAAAAGCATCCAAAGTTACGAACGAAACACTGTTGTTACATACACTTACATCACTATATGTTGATGACAACATATTTGAATATCTATCGTTATTCAAATATGTTGTCATCAATGCATACTTTATGTGATAGTGAAGAAACTGGGCCTGGTTGAATTTATAGTTGTAGTTGAGTTATGGCTGTGAAAAATTTTATCTAACGTTTATGCGCCAACTTCAAAAATTATGTTTAAAAGCATTATCGATGGTGTTTAAAGAATAAAATTATTTTTCACTTTTAAGAGCAAATTTGAAGTCGGTTCTATTTTTTTTTTTTTTTTTTTTAAATTTTTTTTATTTCATTCTTTTTAGTGTAAATGTAGGTACTTTAGAAATAGTAAGAAGTTACCATCACGAAACTTCACCATATTTTTTTCATAAAAATGCTCCATACTAAAAAAAAAAAAAAAACTATAAACACGCGTTAACCCTTAAGCGATTGGCACTAAAAACTTATATTTGTTCCTCTTTGGAATTAATGTGTAGTTAATTTAATTATAACCATTTAAGTATTACGTTTGTCCTAACTAATTTACATTTCACAGCATTTAAGTTGCTCATGATGCAATTCTGTATGTTCTTACTTAGCCCCCATCATTTGTTATTGGCATAGATGATTACGAAAAAAATACTACTGTAGTTGAGGCAAACCTAATGGTAGCATTGTGAAGGCTAAGCATATTCTAATCACTGCATCACCTCGCTTCCAGGTTAGGTTTACCCCCACTATGGAGCAATAGCACTGAAGAAAGGAAGATTTCGATAATTCACATATTGTTACTATAAATCAGCAAGGTTACCAAAATAAAATTATTTACGCCGAAAATGAGACGACAGCGCCAGATTCCCAATTATTATCGAAATATCCCCCTGAAGAAACTTGATGCTTGCTTCAGAGAAGCCTTCATTCAAAAGTATCATTACAATTACTATTAAGTTACTGTCGTATGGCACCAAACTTTCATAACAATTGGTTTTAAATTTAATCATTTAATTGGGAAATTGCATGAAATTTACTGTTTTTTGCTCATAACTTATTTTCTAAAGGACAAATATGGTCAAACAAAGTAATGGGACCTAAGTTGAGCCATCCCCTATCCATTAAAAAAAGAATCATCAAAATCGGTTCACTAGGTGAGACGCTGTGTGTGGACAAAAAAAAAACATACATACGGTATGAACTGATAACCGCCTCTTTTTTGAAGTCGGTTAAAAATAACCAGTAACGTTTCGGAATTTGTTTACAGTGTGGAAGTTACAGCTAGGCAAGAGTTACCGCTAAATATGCTGTTAGTTGCTTTAGGGCCCTTCTTATAAATTAAGAAGGTGCCCTGCTACTAACATAAACGTATGTAAGTTTTCTTGGGAAATTTATGATTTATTCCAGAGACATAATTGGCTTTTATTGCGAAAGTTTCTGAGTTCTAAGATACCAACGATGGGAGGGGGATTCTAAGATGGAAGGGGGGAGAGGCACTTTGTTTGAGAAATTAATGTATTTAGATGTACGTGGTCGTGGTTTTTATTATTTTTCGTCACAATATACATTAAGCTTATACAGTTTGACCCCATACCCTCTAAGGAAAAATATAAAATGACGGATCTGGCTTACAGGTTAATTTTAAGAAGCTAAGCTTTAGCTGGAAAGTTTCCTGTTTTTTTTTTTTTTTTAATTATATGTTTCTTGAAGAAATGAGGTCCACTAGCTGCCCATTGTTTTTAACATACATTCCTGAATTTTTATTAGTGTGCCAAAAACAGCTGGTAAAAATGGCAATCGGGGACTACAGTTTCGCCCAGGTCTAATGGCTGTTTCAGACTGCTAATTCTAAATAGGGGTAAAAATGCAGTTTTTGGATACTATGACGACTTGTTTGACGATGCCTTCATAAATACCAGAGAAGCCGCAATTTAACTTGCTGAACGTAATTATCAGTAAGTTGGGAAAGTAGACTAAATTCATTGCATTTGTCAAAATTAAAACATGAGAAGTGAGCATGCAAATTTTGATCTTTAACTTTCATAAATAGGACAAAAAATAGCTCAAGTAACTGTTTGGACATTCGATGTTTAAGAACCTCTTCAACAAATTAAATATCATAATCGCTCAAATTAAATATTTTTCTTACGCTTAAAATAATTTTCTTTTTGCATCAAAATAGATATTTATGTTTAATTTGATTCGTTTTTAGCGCATTTCTCTTAACACAATCGCAAAATCCATTTCCATCATACCTAATCAACAGGATTCACTGAAATGAAAAAAAAAAAAAAATGTCTTCCACTAACAGTTGTTTTCCACAAACCTAGTTATGAATAGAATTGAACTCCGCATGAAGCCAGAAAACACTATCCAATCTTTTTCTTAATCCCACCAAGAAACGTACTTTGTCATTATTCCAAGATGTATAGATAAATATGAACTCCAATTTTGTTTCATCTTCTTTTATTTATTTCTTAGTTCTTCCGAAGTTACTTATGTTTCCTTTCATCTTCAAAAATTGCCTATTTTTTTACTTTTGGGGGGATCAAGATTGCTTATTGATTGCACGTTGGAAACCCTTGATTTCTCATACCATTGTCTTCGCAACTGATACATAGTGACTATGCGATCCAACGTGACGTGGCAGATGAAATTAATTCTCTGGAATTTAAGAGTTTCATCTGCTTTTCTCGTAAGAATAAATGGTGTTTATTTCTGTTGGTATGTCCTTTAAACAAAAATCCCTATTATTGTGTGTGTGTGTGTGTGTGTGTGTGTGTGCGTGCGTGTGTGTGTTGTGCGTGTGTGCGTGTGCGCGTGCGTGTGCTTGTGTTTGCGTGTGTGTGTGTTCGTGTGGTGTGTGTGCGTGTGCGTGTGTGTGCGTGTGTGTTTTTATTTTTTTTTATTGTTCTTATTTTTTTTCCAAGCGATAAATCTTATCCTATTGACATTTTTTTAATTGCTGTTATTTCACTACGGGGAGGGGCAATTTCTTGTACATTAGATATTTGAACATTGTATTTTTGTTGTCTAGATTTAAACACTTTGATACAATAAATAAGATGAATATTTCTTCAAATTACTTTCTTGTTTTAGCAATTTTTTCGGATAAAATGTTCAATTTTAAGGGGTCACAGTACCTTTTGAACTATTTTTTAAAATTTATTAATATTGTGTTTTTCTTTGAAACCATAACATACACACTCATTTCGCAACCACTAATTTATTTTCAAAATCTTAAAATATTGCCCACATTTTTTAAAATTTTAAAAAAATTAGGAAAATTTCAATTTTTTAAAATTCCTAAGGCTTTTTTGTTTTTGCACTTGTTTAATAAAAGATTTTTGCTAAGCAATCACAATATTTATCTCCAAAAATCTGTGCATTCATTTGTTTATATATGTATTGGAACATTTTCTGTGATTAATTATGTAAAAAATCGTTTTTTTTTTTAAATTTGTTTTTAAAGGCATAACATGCTCTAAACATTTGAGTAATTTATAAAATGCTTATCCAATGCACAGTTTTGTTAAATATATTATCCTGACTGCAAAAAGTATTACTTTAAAGCTGTATCTTTAATAGAAAAATAATTCTTAAGGATTCTAATGACATGAAAACACAAAAAAAAAAAAAAAAAAAAAAAAAAAAACGAGAAAAAGCAATTTAAAATTTTTCTTTCGCATAAGAACGCATAGTGAGCATGACCTAAAACTACTCATATATTTTTAAATATTTGAACTAAAGCGATAAAACTTTTTCCCTTTGTTTGGAATAATTTGTAGTTTTGAAATAAGCAATAAAATATTTTTTGATCGTTTGGTCATTTTTGAACGCTTAAATAACGTCACGTAAAAAGTAAACTGACTCTAAAATAATGTGTGAAATGAAGTTGCAGGATAAAAAATATCCTCATATTTAAAAAATAATAAACTACTTTCTATTATTCTTTTATTTTCTATATTTGTACATTTTATGTTCTGAAATTTTACGCGAAAAGTATTTTCTTCTAAATGTTAATAGGCACCCGTTAAGAATCACTTGTAGTCAAGTCTTGAAATTAATAACATTTAAACCACGTATTCTTCATAAAATTGAAACATTATGTTCGACGGTTCAGTAATATTTCATATCGTCCAAAACGGTAACGACTACCGTTTTGTACTTCCAGCGATGCCCCCCTTTGAACAGGTGGTCCCATATCCTTTAAAAATAGGCACCTCTTTGTATCGGTCCTAAATACTCGTAATTAATCAATATTTATATACATAAATTTAACTTGAACTCGGGACTTTAACTTAAACAGTGCTAGAATTTCTGAAATCGTATGTTTTAAGGTGACTTGAAAAGGCCAAAAACTAAAAAAAGTGCCAATTTAAAAAAGAAAACATTTTTGAACTTCGTACAAAAGAACAAACCACTAGAATTTTCAACAGCTCGGTTCAATCTTCTAACAGACGATAAAAAAGTGGATTAATGTTTTGTGCCAATAATGGCAGCACAAATCAAACAGAAACTGAATGTCCCCATTCGGGACTTACTCCCAGTTTTAGACAACTCTTATTCATAACCTTTGGAATATTACGGTGCATTTGTGCTTTTTTATTTGAGATTTTTAATAAGAATAAAAAATCTAAAAAGATTGACTGCAATTTTTGCTTTCAGTTCTACCAATCTGAACTTTTTAATGGAATTGTATAACGTAATTTATCGCAATAGGTCATACATAAACACACAATTGAATGGCTTTTCTTCTGTTTTCCTTTCATTTTTTTTTTCCTTTTCATTCAGCATACGGAAGTAGTTTCCAGCTGGTAATACGAAAACATAAATGCATAGATATAAACTCCGTTCTAGTTTCATCATCTTTTTGTAATTTCTAAAAAGTAATTTTAACTATGTATGTCAATGTTTTCGAATATAACATTTTTTTCAATCAACATGAGAAGCTCAATTCAAACTTGGCAAACTTTATATTTTATTTCCGATGTGTCATAAAAGGTAACATGCACTGATGAATCAATTCCTTTTTACAACGGAAGAAAGGTTAACTGTTTTGTTAACCTAAAGGTAAAAAGAGGAAATGTCATTATTGGCTGAAATCGATAAAAGAGAAATAAAAAAACTTTGCCCCCCCCCCTCTCTCTCTCTCCCTTTTTATTTATTTTATTTTATTTTATTTTATTTTATTTTTTTTTTTTTTTTTTTTTTTTTTTTTTTTTTTTGAAGTGAAAATATTGAAGCTGCAAGAATGGGGTACAAATGTTGTACTCAAGAACTATAATTGCAGGAAAAAAGAAAGCTCAAAAAATTTCGATTTTAAAAACATTATGTGATCAGGTTTTAAATTTTACGTCAAAGCCTTCACGGTGTTAATTTACGTTGTCAGCTTTTTTTTCGATTCGTTTCTTTTATGGCTAAGTATCATCAACCTTTTCATATTAATTATAAATGAAAAATTCATCAGAACTAAAAGGAATAAATGTAAAAACAATGTTGTATCTTAAAACTTTTTTTTAAACAAATTATTCATTAGAGGTTTCAAACACTTTGAAATCGATTTACCGACCTAATCAGATTCTAATGTCTTTACTTCATCAAAGATATGACGGCATAAATAAAAGAAGGCAATTAAGGTAGATTTCTTAATTAAGTAAGAATAATGGCTTTCCCAAAAATATTTCATCCTAAATATCCTGAAGTAAGAAAAAAAAACACAAAGAAGGTAAAGAAAGCACCATCAGTTTTTTTTTATTTTCTGTTTCAGAATAAATTGAGAGGGCTTCATGATTAATTATTTTACAAGACGAAGTAAATTAAGTTTTGAGGGAAAGGATATCAAGGCTTATGAAGATTAAGGTTGATTAATTACATGATTTCAGAGATTAATTTTCAAACCTTGTTTTTTCTTCCAATATAAGATTTTTCTATAATGAATTCCGTTTTGATTTTTTCCAATAAAATGCTATTGATTATATTCCTTAGAATTGAAAAAGGGGAAAAATATGACTAAATATGGGCAGAAAATTATATTAAAACATATACACTACAACTTAATTCAGAAAAAGGGTTTTTCTCGCCTGAATGCGCAATAAAATGTGTTCCGAATGAGCCCCTATAAAACTAAAGTGTACTGAAATTTGCACCGAATATGCTCTGAATCAGGGAGGCGTGCACAGGGTGGTTGTTGGAGGGACACCTGTTGGCCCGGGCCCGAACTAAAGGGGTCCGAGATCTTTGAAATGAGGGGTGAAATATATGTAGGAACGTAGGGCTAAACAATATGGAGGGGGCCCCTAGAAATCTATTGGGACGTCAGGGGTGCCCACCCCCTTCGAAAAAGGGTGCACTTCTCCTAAAATCGCAAAGACTCCCCCCCCCCCCGAAAAATTTCAATTGCGCATTCTGCGCCAAGACCCCCCCCCCCAGGTGGACACCCCTGGTGACAGGCCCCAAAATTTCTGTGCAAGCCCCTGTTCCGAATGAGTCCTCAAGAAATTTGCTAAATTTAAACTTGGGAACAAGTTTGAGAACAAACTGGAGGCACATTTAAAAAAGAGGTTAGGAACACATTGTGGGACACTTGTAAAATTATAGCTTTCTATAGTACAAATATAATTTCAGCAGCTTTCTTTAACTTCTAGTCAACAGAACCTCTTAGTATGATACTACCAGATATTTTGTTGCACTGAATCGAAGTCGGTTAATGTAACGAATCATATCAAACAGAATAGATTGCACTTTTTGAAGAACGTCCATTGTCTAACAGAGTTTGATGGCTCCCCTGCAAGATGGCAGCAAAACTAGCAGCAGAAACTACTGGTATAATCAAAGAAGAATTCCATGCGGCAAAATCTATAAAGAAAAATTAACATATTTAGAAAAATTTAAATGTTTCTAAAAATGTGCTACAAAATGTTCTAATAGAAGGGACCTGGGTTTGTATTCGGAAAATTTTATAAAATGCGTTTCCAAAAGTGTTTAAAAAGAGTGATGAACCAAATAAATGTTTTGAAAAGTGCTCCCATAAGTGATTTCAAAACCATTTTAAAAAGTATGATTTAAATTGATGTAAATGCGAGAAAAGAGTAAAAAGAAAAATTGTTCGAAAACACATTTTTTAAAGTGCAAAAAATAACCAGAAAATCTATTTTTAATTTTAAATTTTCTGCTTGAGAAAACGATACATTCTTTGACTGAAAAATTACGATATTATTTACGCCGACGTTCCAACATGAATGGGGTATTTTTTATTAAAATTGTTTACATGATTCCTGGTGCTACAAACATATTCAAAAGAGCCATTCTGTTTTGTGAACTATTTCTAAAAATCGGTTCCTGCCTTAAGTCTGTTCTCCGCTAATGTAGTAGTGACCTAGGAGCAATTTCACTGCTTATTAATTTTTAATTTCAGAAAAACCTCTTCGTCTTTAAATATATGTGCAATTCATTGGACAATTTTAAACTTTAAAAAAGTCATCTTCAGAACATTTTTGAGTGCTAATTCCAAGTAAGCGACTTTCTGAATACTATTGTAATAGAAACCCTAATAACAAATGATGTATATATTTATGTTCTGAAGAAGACAGTTTTGCTTTTAACAATAAAGTATTCTTAGTTATGCTATTAAGTTTTTTGATCGAAAAACATAGAATTGATTCCAAGCTATAAAACATTTCTTAATATTTAAAAAAAAAGTTTGTTTGTTATACATTTTTATTGATATGAAAACTTATGCTTTAAGTAATTTTAAATAACTAAATATAATACTTCATCTGTCTCTTAATAAATACGAACTAAAATATTTCATATCGTATGCATAAGTGATTCCGTACTCATTACAGACAACAAGCTTTGGATTGAACAAAAACAGATTTGCAGTTGTACGCTAGTAAAAAGGTTTATTAAAAAGTTAATAGAAGTTAATAAAAAGAAAAGAATAACAATTAAACAATTTTCATGATAAGAATCATTAAAGTACCGAAAATGCGACGTTTACAGTACTTTTTGTTAAAATTGTGATGTAAAATTAGATGTTAATGTTATAACAAAGTATTTCTTATTTGAATTCATCTTTTAATTATGTCTGTAATTTACTATTCACTCTGTAATGTTCCGCTTTGCGTGATAAAAATTTTGACTGTTAAATCATGAATGGGTTAAAAATTTCCGCACAGTATAAATATGTATGATAATTGGTCTAAAATCAGAGTGATTAAAACGAAGCATAGTGACGCAATGCATATTTCATGAGACTACGTAACTTTTTTTTACATTTTCGGTACAACTTATTCAATCCCACAATTGCTTACGGTGCAGTTACAGTTAGCAAAAGACATTAGCACCATTTCTAAGGGGTACCATCATTCATGTAAGTCACGAACTCACTATTGACAACTGCAGTTAAGCTAGCGATCGGGCCATCACCATAGCAACCCCGCCCTTCCAAAAGAGATATTTGCATGGCGTTCAACTGCCCACACTAACTTAGTAAGCTATTACAAAATTTTATTCACCGATTACTTAAAATAATAACCAGAAAATATTTTCTTCGGCGCTGTTACAATTCTGCACCAAACAAGTTTAATTTGACGGTGTTTAAGACAAGTTTAAGAATTTCAAAATAAATGTATTTTTGTTATTAGATATATTTTTTAAATATAAATAAGCATATTTACGATTATTTATATGCAATAAGCAAATGTATCTAGAATTTATAGGCATGAAACTTATAAATTCTGATTTTAGGAACTTCAATGTTTTTTTTAATAGGAAGGAAATATCTTGCGTTCTTATCTTGTTTTTTCATGTAATAATCTAGAAAATAACTTAATTTCAAAATGTATATTATATAAGTAAAAATAAGCTTTATAGCAATACTTTTTTATGATTAAAAAAAATGCTGGAATAATTTCCGTTGAGCGCTTCAAAACACACGTAACTCCAAAACCTTTGCATAAAATGTCCTTTAAACATTATGAAAAGATTTAATTAATTAAAATAATTCCTATTTTAGTGATATTTGTACAAATAACAGATGAATAAAATATTTTATTTACTGTATACAGGAACAACTTCAGAACAATAAAGGTGCATTAGTGGTTTGAAAAAAAATTTATTAAAAAAAATCAAGACAAAAATGTATGCGATATGTTTCCTAAAATATTTTTAAAAATATTTTGAAAAAGGAAAATGGCAGTTTAAAAATAATCACAGAAATTCTATATACTGTGAAAGTCCTGTTCCTACTAGTATTGAAATTTCTAGAACTAAGGAATTCAAACAATTAGTAAATGCTCTTAATTAGGTATTTATCCGGTAAAAATAATTGATTATACACAAATATCAATTATTCTGCAAAATAAAAAAATTAATGGTAAGGTAATGCCCTAGTAGTGGCCACAGTTAAGCATATTTTGTGTCTTTTTTAAACTGTGGGTCTACAATATTAATTCCATTTTTAAAACTCAATGAGCGTATTATAGCCCAACTATTCCTTAATCGTCCCATTTTCTAAAAATGCCAGAATTTCAATTTTTTCAATTTTTTATTCATTTTTTCCCAAACTTCAAATTTGATCCATTAGTGGCCACTCCAAAATCTGAGATTTTCAGTAGTGGCCACATACAAGAGTCAGTAGTGGCCATCTGACATCCTTTCCTTAGAATTTACATTACTTACTTTAAATTCAAATAACTGATGAATAAAATTGATTCGATATGATAGTTACATTAAGTACCAATGTACAGTGAAATCCCATTACAACGAATGCCATTACAACGAAATATTCGTTTCAACGAAAGAACTTTTCAGTCCCGAATTCATTTCCATTGCGCTACAGGAATTCCGTTACAACGAAATTCCCGTTACAACGAACAAATTTTGAGGCACAAATTATAGTACATTTCTTTTTTCAAAGTACATAAGTACTTAGAATAAAAGAAAAGTTTCAGTAGAAAATTTGCATTTGTAATTTTTGTACGCTAATGTAAAACATAAAGTAATAGAAAATGTGTGTACTTATATAAGTATTATACATGTAAACATTGGTAAGGATGAACTGAAAAATTACTTTCTCTTCAAAATCATTCATAATTAGTAATAAGGTAAGCACACCATTCAATGTAATTCTAGGACAATTTGTTTCCGACAATTTACGAAGGCACATCAATGGATATCGGATATTGGTAGCATAAGTTTAAGGCAGGGGGGTGTCCGCGCACCTGGAAAGTCATGGATTTCGGCTTTGATCGAAAATGTCCATGGAAAGCCATAATTTTCTGCAAAAAATGCTCAAAAACCATGGAAATTGACTATTGGTCATGGATTTTAAAGTTCAAGAACATGCATATTTATCGAATTCGACACATTAGATTAAACATACTTATCTTGGCTATTTTCTACGCTGATACTCGTCAATCCCAATTTTTCACACATTTCGAAATCCGATTGCATCCGCTTCTTTAATACTCGCTCATTTTCCTTTTCTATGTGACTTTACCATTTGGACATTTATAATTATGTATTTAGCACTATTTTTAACCCGCCTTATATGTCTCACTGTGTAGCTGATGACTTTTAGACTTCTAGTTTTTGCCGATCGCATTCAATGCGAAAATTTTAAGTGTTCCGTTTTGATTCAAGAGAATCATAAAAATTATCATTAATTCTCAGTTGTGTCTTGAGTAAATGAAGATTTTAGAAAATAAAATCGGTCTGAAGAATTAATTACTGCCGTTTTGAACATCGATAAAATACAGAAATTAGGAAATTTTTTAAGGTAATTTTTTTAAAAAGTCCGTAAATGTTACATTTTTCGCAAATTCGGAAATTTTACAATATTTGTAACCTGTCCTAATACTTTGGTGGTAAATATCTGGTATTTTCTGGTAAATTAATTTTTAAGTACTTTGATTTAATATTTTACTTTTTTCTTAATATTTATGTTATTTATTGTAAACATAATTTGAGTAACCACTAAATTATTGCTAATCATAGATATTTTAGAAAACTACTAGTAGTACAATGCTCACATTTTGTTATTCAGTATTCGGTTCGTCCCCCTTCCCAAAAATTTGAAATTCGGGTGCCCCTGACTATCAGCAGTTATAAATAAATATGAATCAATAGATTATTTATTGCAGAACACATACTTACTGACATGATTTAGAGATTTCCAAGAGAAAAATGGTTCTTTAAACAAGTTTTATAACTTAAAATTTTATATGTCATTGCTTTTACTAATTTACAGTGTGTGACTTACTTCTTTTAAGAAAATCTGTATTTTCAAGAAATGATTTCTTAAATCTAAGAAATTAAAAATTATCTGCTTTGATTAGAAAAGGGATTTCCTCGATCAAATATTAGGCCCTTCTCCCTCTATTTTTTTACCTGCTCAGGCAAGTTGCAATCGGTTCTAGTTGAATTTTTCTCCTCTGTATTCTATCGCGTCAAACTCCTGCTTTTTCTTTTTTTATTACCAACAAGCTACTTAATATTATTTTCCCTCTGCGATATGTGCCACTAGGCTGGGGCCTAGGGGATGGCGTGATGAGTAATTCTGGCCCGTCCATACAAGAGGTAAACACACCTAGCAGTCGCCACAGTGAAGCATATTTTGTGGCTTTTTTAAACTGTGGGACTACAATATTAATTAATATATTTGAAACTCAATGAGCATATTATTGCCTTACTCTTTCTCAATCGTCCAATTTTTTTAAATGCCAATTATTCCATTTTTTATTAAATCTGAAATTTGATCCATCAGTGGCCATTGTACATGAGTCAGTAGTGGCCATATTATTGTTTAGAAGTGGCCACCGGGTGACCACTACTAGATCACATAATAATTTTACATTAAAAATGAGTCAGGGTATTATGTTAAAGTATTACAACCTATTAAAAGGACAATTAAGTTGATTTAGGAAAAACCTTCCTGATTTAGTAGTGGCCACTCGGTGGCCACTTTTGAATTTCCTAACATTTTTGGTACCAGTAGTGGCCACATAAACTGTCAGCCAAGAAAACAACTATTTGGAGTTGAAAACGCTCCAAACATGATCTTTCACATTTCATAACATGGTTACAGCTATAAAAATATTATTTTTAAGCATTGTTCTATTCATAATACAACAAAATGTTTTTATACCTCGTTACGAGAAGCGTTAGAAGACAGCTGAAAAAACATGGACAATCCAGACGACCATACTAAACAATTTATAATAATTTTCCATGATGCTCTACCTACTCCTCCTTGAACTTCTCACTATTATATAGCCTGAACTTTACCTCCTGCAAATTTGAATCCATTAGGAGACCTGGAATCCTTATTTTTCATATATAAACCTTAAAGTGGCCACTATTGAAGCAGTGGCCACTACTGGTGCGTTTACCTTATATATTTATTGCGTTTCATGTTCCACTTCTAAACGTATCCCTCCTTTTAGTAACATTGCCTTAGAAAATTTTCTGAACTAGATTCTGGAAATTCTCACCATTAATTTTTTTTCAACGTACTCACATGAATGTGTCCTTTAAGGCTACGAAAACGCAAAATAATTAAATATCTTTATTTAGCAATAATGAAAAGGAAATAATACGACTTTGAATGGGCGCCAACGGTTTTCTTTTTAAATCTTGCTTTGCAATATGTGCCAAATTCATAAAGATCGATGTTGAAATTTGGCATTATTTCAAGATGTATCACTGTTGAATTGAGCATTAGATACATAATTTCCTTTTTTAAAAAAGGAAAAACAAAGCTAAATAATTCAAAAATGTTACTGTTTTTATGCATCTGTAGAACCTAGGGCAGTCTCATAGTTTGATTTGTCTAAGAACATGTTAAATTGAAACACTTAAATGTTGTTTTTGTTTTTTTTTTTTCTTTTTTACAATCACTCGTATTGTCCGTTACTAATTTCATTTGTGTGATTTTCCCCAGTCGCTTTACAAGTAATTAACATTTTTTCCTCTGCATCCATCTTCAATTAATAAAACTTAAAATATGGCTTGCAATTTACTAAAAATGCTTGATAATTTACTAAAAAATCAAACCAGCGATTTTTAAAAATGTTTTATTTGTACTTAAAGTTTTCTTTTAATTTATCGTTTCTTCTGAAAAATTCAAATACTTTTTGAATTGCCTCAGAGCAACAGTGGGATATTTTAGTATTGTTCCTGGGGGTATATATTTTGCTGTTGCACTTAGGCGATGATATACAATTATATAAAAATGTATGGGAAATAAAATTTTCCCATACATATTTTCTGACATTAGAATTTTTAATTGGTTTAGGTTGATTTTTTTACACTTGATATGTACTTATGAAAAATAAACTTGCACTTTTTGTTCTCTATGATACGAAATAGCGTCTAAACCAACATTTTATTTCGGCAACACTTTTGACTCTCTTTTAGCTTTGGATAACTGCATTGGTAAGACCAAATTCAAATGTGAGTGAAGATTTTTTTTAAGGGGTTATTCAAAAAGTTTTTCTTTTTTTTGTTTGGTTTTTCAATTTTTACTAACGTCCTATTGCATTTTAAAGCTACAATGCTTTTGCATATTTTCCTTTCGGGAACATTGGACTACAACCAAAAAGGGAAGTATCCTATTACTACAAATCCTACATACGCAAAAACACTCTACTAATAAACCTTTTTAAGTTAATCGAGATATGTACAAACGTATATGTACATATCTAATACGTACATTAAAACTAATGTACAATAGATGAAAAAATGCAAAAAAAATGAAAATTAAAAAAAAAAATTGCTGTTACTTTCCTTTACCTGCCCACTGCAGAATGATACTTCATATATCAGAAGAATCCTCAAATATATAAAAATTGGATTACAATTTTTTACAGATGAAGAACATGTAGGGGAGGGTGGCCAATAGCGGGTAGGTCTTCGTATGCCCCCCCTCCCCTATCATAGTTTGTAAGCGGCAATGCATAAGTATTTCGTGTTTACATGAACAGCCGCGAGTTTTAATCAGATCCAGCGAAGCGGCATTGCGCAACCATGCTTAAAATTTTAAAAAAAATGATACATTTCTAAAAAAAATTAAATTTTGTAACTTGTGATTAGTCAAAAACCAGACAAATTTTTTGATTGTCAATAATATTACGTTTATCCAACACCATCCACCTGCAAACTACTATTTTGTTTATTTCTTTTTTAAAGTTAAGGTTATAATTATTGAAATAAAAAACCTTCCTTTGGGATAAGCGGGTCGGGCAAAGCGGGTATAGGATTTCATCATATATTTATTCATAATTTATTCACTCGTGTGCTGACTTAGATTTTCTATTTCAATAGGATAACTATAACTTTAAAAAATATATTTTTTAGGATGGCAATTATTAAGTCTACTAATTTAATCAGTTATTTCTTTCTGTTTTATAAACAAATGTGCTGACTTTAAATTAGATAAGTAAAACTGTTTTACATGTTTTGTGTTATGGCAGGTAGATAGTCAACTATTTTAATCATTTATAACTTCATATTTGATTAGCAAATGTACCAAACCCACAATCAGTTAAGCTTACCCGCTTTGGGCTCACCAGTAGGATAAAGCGGGTATTTCAAATGTTTGTAAAGTTTGATAATAAATAAATATTGGGTTTAAAAAAATACAAAAATCACTTTATATTTTGAAGTTCAAGAACCCTGAAATTTAATAAACCGAAATTGTTGCAATAAAAATCCAAAAACTACAATTTTCGCACGTTCCTCGAAAACCTACCCGCTTTGGGCCACACTCCCCTATAAGAAGGATAGCTGCAAACCTCCCTTAACTGCATTACTTACGTGATCTCTCAAAATTCGACAACTTGACATTCTTGTTAATTAATCCTAATAAACTCAACCCAAAATCTCTAAAAAAGAGATCAAACAAAAAATCATCTAATCATCGATATCAGTAATCAGTACAAAAGTATTCAAATGTAGTAACTAATTTGAAACGAAGGGAGTAATACATTACGCATATAATTTTAATTCGTAAAAAGCACTGCACTTAAATTTCTCATAAAAGATTATTTATTATAGTGATTTAAGATAAGAGCAAAAATCTATTCATTTGGGCCTGTGCATCAATATCATAATAATCTTTTCTTTCATAATTACCTAAATGTAACTCCAGGGACCGAAATAGATCTCCACGAATATCATATAATAAAAGAAAAAGTTATATCGCAGGAGACCATTTCGAAATTGATATGTGAGCAATCAAATAAACTAAGTGTTGCAATATGCTAGAGTACTTTATATAGATGGAAATATCTTACCGATTTCGAAGTCTGCTTTCAGCTTTTGAATGAACTAATTAAGGTAAAAAAGGGAATAAGTACTTATCAAAGATTTAAGAAGTGAATGGATGTCAATTTCAAAATTATGTTTGAAATTTAGGAGATTGTAAGGGAAAGTGAATAAGTTAAAATGACTTACTTTTTTCAAAATGAACGAACTGGAAGTTTGTTCTGTAAATTACAGCAGACAAAAAAAGAGTATAGTAATGTATCTTTTTTAAAGCTTGCATTGAAATAATATTTTAAATCTTTGCCAATAAATTTGTACCTTCAAAAATAAGTACAAAATTTTCACTCACAATCATAGAAAATTTAAAAATGCAAAAGGCAAAGTAAAAAAATGTAATATTTTTTTAATAAATTTGATTCTATTTGAGTATTAAAAATAGGTTTCATCAAATGAATGTGTAAATAAACGATTAAATGAATTTGTTTAATTTAACTTGGGTTCACATTTGAGAACTGATGGGGTGCACATTTAAGAATAGATTCGGAGCACGTTTGGACTTACTTGTGAAATCATCGCTTTCTTTTGTATGAATATAATTTCAACAGCTTTGAATCCAGGCAATGGAATCTCTCAATAGGATACTGCTCAAAATTTTCGTGCAAGGAATCACTGCCTGTTCATGTCCCGAACGCCTTCAAAAGGAATGGCCTTCCAGAGTCAAAAACCGTCCATTGTCAAGTGGCGGTTAACAACTGAACCCCTTAGCTCTCTAGATTTCTATAAAATTAACAGGAATAGCTATTGATATAAACAATGGAGTATTACATAAGTGCTGTGCAAAGAGTCTCAAAACGTGTGCTGCAAAGTTCCAAAAGAAGGGACATGTGTCAGTTACAAAAAAAATGTTCTCAAAAGTGTCTCTAAAGTGGTTTAAAAAGTGCTGAACCAAATAAGTGTTCTGAAAAGTTCTCAAACGTGTTTTGGAAACTGTTGCAAAAATCGAGCTTCAAAGTGTTCCAAGAAAAGATTACAAGTGTCTGTATTCAAAAATTATTTCAAAACTATCTGAAGGTTTGTAATGCACATGACAAACAATTGTTAAGTCATATCTGAAAACTATAAGAAGCAAAGCACAAAATTTTGAACTAGAAAAACAAATGTTTTTGAAAACGTTTATACAAACAATAGAATGAAACACTTAAGAACATTTGTTTAACCCTAGACTACACGACGAACAATTGAATCAATGTATCACATATTTTAATCACATCAATCATTAATTTCTTTAAACTGAATCATACTAAATGCGGCTCATATTCAATTTTTATTCCAAACTAATATCCAATTCAAAAGTATGTCCACAAATACATTTATCTTAAAATATAAATGTGGCCATGAATCTTTGCATGTACTGAACCTAATTGTTACTGATAACCTTTTGAAACCTTACCTTCACATAACTTCGGTTCGTGTTTTCCTTTAAAAAGAAACGCAGTCGTTAACCTTTTTTATTTTGTGTTACTGAATATATTAAAATAATTTTCCAATTTTCCACAATATCGCATTCAGACCCACAAAATCTCGAAGTATCTAAAACAATTTCGAATCGGAATCCATCAGTGAATCCTTGAAACGTTATTAAACTTTCAAAACCGAACATCTCAAGTTATCCAACTCAAGTTTCAAAAAATAATTAAATCGGCGTCTCTTCGATTCCTCTAATGCTGTTCAGTAGCTTTCCTCCGAGTTCGAATGAGAAAACTTAATTAAAATCAGAAAGCCACCATGAATTAATTACTCGTCGCTGCTTCTCTATACAAATGACGTATAAGGGATAAATGTTTTTAAACAGAATCGCGAGCTTAAGTAACTAATTTTCTGTTTTAACAAAACATATATAAACTCCTGAAACTCGAGGACAATAGGGGCGTCTCTTATTTTGGTAATGGCTAAATTGTACAGATCAACGTAAAAGGTTAGTGAATTTGAAGTATATATTATTAAAATGAAAAGCAATTTTTTTTTCTATTTTAAACAAGATGTCTGCTTAAAACACCGGCTGCATTTGAAACCAGGTTAGTAAATTTATAAATATTTTTATAGAAAAATTTTGAAAATAGGAGAAGTACGTACCGTAAAATGGCGTGTGTATGAAGACTTAAACTGCGAATGAAATTAAAAAATATATTAAAGATGTTTAAAAATATTTATTTTTGAGCTATAAACTTCGGTCTTGTTTTGTTCTTGTATTTTTGAGCAAAAACAAAAAGAAAAAAGTGAACCGTTTTATGAACACATATAACTTTTTAGTGATACACATATTACAATTTTTATTTGTTACGATTTGGCCTTTAATATAGCAAATAAAAGCAAGTATTAATAATGAAGATATTAGAAACAAGCAGTTATTGTCCAAACGAAACCTTTATTTGCAATTAGTGGTACCCACGCGGATTTGCCCGTAGTAGAAAATTAAAACGTCATTTGGTTCGCCTGTATATTTACAAATAAAGGATGGTGAATTTCTCGCCAATTGACTAAGTTCACTTGCTCGCCCATTTTACGGTTCCACGTTATGATAATTTCGTAATTTAATATTCCACGTTGTGATAATTTGTTTGGTAAAGTGTTCTTAAAATAAGAATATAAAAAGAATAAAATCGAATTTTCGAAAAATCACTTCGAGCTGCATACCCCCATGCTACAAACTAACTTTGTACCGAATTTCATGAAAATCGGCTGAACGGTTTAGGCGCTATGCGCGGCCCAGAGATCCAGATATCCAGAGGGATTTTCAGCATTATTATTAGTAATGATACAAGCGGGGTTTAATTTTCGTGGGTGCTCACGGAATCTCAACTCCTGTTTTCAATTTTATGTGAGTTATCATATATTAGGCGGGATTCAGATTATTTACGCATTAAAATAAGTTATGCAGACCAGTGGAGGGTGGCCCAAAACAGGTAGGTCGCCCAAAGCGGTTAGGCCTTCGTATACACCCCCATGGTGTGTAAGCGACGATGCATACGAATGTCGCGTTTACATGAACACCCCCGAGTTTTAATCAGTCCCATCGAAGTAGCATTGAAGCGGCATTGCACAACCAGGCTTAAAAGTAAAAAATGACACATTTCTAAAAAAAATGAAGTTTTGTAACTTGTGATCAGTAGAATACCAGCTTACTTTTTTGATTGTCAACAATATTACGTTATGCTGACACAACCCACATACAAACTACGATAGTCATTTCGGTTCGTTTTTTTTTAAATAAATTTAAGGATATAATTACTGAAATAAAGAACGTGCCTTGGGGCAAAGCGGGTATAGGATTTAATCATATACTTATTTATATTTTTTTGACTTGTGTGTAGACTTAGACTTTCTATTTTAATAGGATAAGTATAACTTTAAAAGGTTATTTTTTAGGATGGCAATTAATTAGTCTAGTAATTTAATCAGTTATTTCTTTACCTTTTATAAACAAATGTGCTGACTTTAAATTGGATAAGTACAACTTTTTTATGTATTTTATTTATAATGGCAGGTAACTAGTCATTTATAATAATCATTTATAACTTCATACCTGATTGGCAAATGTACCTAATCACAATTAGTTAAGCTTACCTCCCTGATAGGGAAAAGCGGGGTTTTTCGAATGTTTGTGAAGTTTGATAATAAATGAATATTGGGTTTGAAATAATACAAAAATCACCTTTTATTCTGAGTTCAAGAACCCTGCTAGGAAATAAAACCGAAATTGTTGCGATAAAATTTCGAAAACTACAATTTTCGAGCGTTCTTCGAAAACCTACACGCTTTGGACCACCCTCCCCTATAGGGCTGCCGCACTTCTTTCGTTAATAATTAAGCAAGTACAAGTAAATACATATTTTTAAAAATTTTTATAAAAAAGCTAAACTCAAAGACTGAAGGTTTTTTGTTTAAAAATATCTTTTTAATGAGAAATGAGAAAATCAAAAAAAAAAAAAAGAATTAACTGACCCATATTGTTTACAATAGTAATGACCTTAAAATGAGCAGATGTTCGGAAGTTCTCATTAGCTGTTCTTTATGACATCTTCTAGACAGTACGCTGCCTCCATCTCCATTTCTTAACTCTGCAAACTTTGGAGATAATATTGAATAATTGTCCAGCATATTAGTAAACGTAACGTCATAGCTCTTTGTCTCTGTCTTGAATAGAGAAATTGATGTTGAAATTCTTTCAACAAGAATTTAGTCAATATGTAAAAAAGCAGTCGAAAAGCTTTCCAATAAGAAATGTTTTTAAAGGTAGCCCTTTAAGGTAGTCCGTGCAACGCCGGGCGACGAAGCTAATAATTTTAAAAAATCAGACAATCGCCCTATTAGCAAGAGACATACAGTGCTGGCCAAATTATTAGACTGAAGAATTTTTTTTTTGTTTTTGTACACTTTTCGTACAAAAATACTATTTATTTTACTGCTAAAGTACAGTACATACTGTACACTGATTATTATATTATTTTAGCATAATTTAATGTTTGCAGGTGGCAGCACTGTCTGCTTTGTTTATGTTCTTTGTTTATCTACCTACCGGGAACATAACCTCAATCAGCTTAAACAGTTCACTAGTTCTTTTTATTAGTGTGTTCTGTTATATTTAAAGTTAGTTTTAGGTAATTATTGAGTATGCGTATGTGAGTATATATAATAGTGAGCATAAACAATTTTTTACCTCCTTTTTCAAAAAGTTAAGAAATGGTGTAAACCTTGTGAAAATTATGCCAAAAAAATTAAAATGCTCATCAAGAACAAGGGAATGCGTACTAAATATCAGATAATTATTTCACTGTTCGTTAATGTGTCTATAGTTATGTAATCAAAAAAGAACTTGCTTTTAAAACAGTCTTAGTCTAATAATTTGGCCAGCACTGTAAGTTTAATAGTTTATTAAGTATATATTTAACAAACTTTTGCCACTTTTTGTGCTTATAAACACAGTGTATCCCCCACTTGTCTCCTCGTCGAAAGTTTCTCTTAAATCTGCTACTTTCATTGCATTTCAAATAGATTAAATTTAAAAATTATTAAAAGTCAAATGAAAACTTTCGCTATATAGAATTTTTCAATAATTCGACTAAACTTTTATTCCCTGAAATGTTTTCCTTCATACAGAATTAATGAAAAACTACTCTAAAGTAACGAATGTAAGTAAAAGTTATAAATTTCTGATGTGAAAAAAAATAAGTATATATTTCTTCCTTCACACACACACATTTTAGAAAATGTCATTGGAAATCATTCAAGAAAATAGCACTCTTTTAGCTGCGTTCTAAGTGATTACACTGCTTTGAAATCGCTTTCAAAAATATTGATTACTTAATCTTGGTTAAGGGAAAGAAAAATATTCTGGATTTCCTGGATAGCTAATAAATCACTTCCCAAAAGATCAAAAAGCCTTTTCTTTTTAATGTGCTACCTAGAATTCTGTCTGGAAAAACTTATGTATTTACACATAACGATATCGATTATTTAAATTTTACTTCATTATGTAAGAAACATCTCATTAAAAAATACAGCTATTATTAACTATGTTTCTCCAAAGATGTTTAACTTTAACTGTATGGTACACGATTTTTTTTAATTGAAGTAAGCGTTTAAATAAAATAATTTTATTTTGTTCCTATTTTCTGCAACGTAAATTTTAAACTTAGGAAACATAATATTAAACTTTTAAATAATATTATTTAAATTTACATGCATATTTATTTATTCACTGAATCATGTTCCATTCTGAAACGCAGATTTTATTTACATTATGTGTGAATGTACCTTTAAATGTCTCCAAATATAAATTTTTTACCAGAGTGAGTCTTAGGTTTTTCAACAAAATATTTAATTATTTCTTCAGAAATGTATTGTTTAGGGACGTAGAATCCTAAGAATAGGCATCAAAATTTTCTACAATCTTAAGTCATCTTTCAATGAATTCTTTAATACCGTTCTCTTCTTAGGAACGAAGAAAGCGATGCACAGTGAAACATAGGTATTTTATGTATAAGAAATGATAAACACAATTGATGGCGTGCAAAAGTGAAAGATGAATGATTAAAATGTTTCCTTATGATACAAAAGTTGCAGTACAGTTCTATCGTGTAGCTTACACTTCCAGTTCTTTTTTTTTCCCGACAGTTAAATTGTCATCAAAAACAATAGTTAAAAGTGTCGCTACGTAAGCTGCCTGTCGTCTTATGATATAAAATTACGAAGAAAAAAATTACAAAAAATTCATTATGAAGAAATATTGTTCCAAAATGGCAGCTTAAAAACTGGCATGGTTTATCATTGTCTGAATAACAGCCCTAATTCAGATGTCGCTTTGAATAAATATATATTCATTTTTAAGGTGAGTTTCAATCTATCGCATATTTTCAAAATCCACCTAATTAGATGTTTTTGACGACTCTAGCGCATTAAATATCAAAAATATGCTAAAAAAATATAGGCATGCGTATTTTTACGCTTTTAATTTAAAAAAAGATTTAGCAACATGGAAAGTGGAAAAAAAACAATTGGAACTTTTAACCCGTCATTTTCGAATTTCATGAACATAAACAATATATTCAGCTATAAATCATGCATACTGATATTTTTGATCATATGAAGCTCATGTATGCTCAATTAAAAGTGTAATGAATGCTTATCTTTGCTCATTTAAAAATCATGCATGTAGATTGTTTCTGATTTGAAACTCGTGCATGCTAATCAGTGAAACTATGTTTTTATTTCAATGTTGTGTAGCACTACTTGTATTTAATAAAAAGTCGGGGAAAAGGTGCTTCCAATGATAGGTATTCATTAGGAAATAGTTGAATACAGACGACTCGCGCTACAACGTAATTCGACTTATGCGAAATGGCTATAACGCGAGTTTTTCACCAGTATCGAATTTTAGACGTAACGCGAATTCTTTGCCCGCAACACGAAAATTTTTGGAAGGGAATAACGGTATGTAAGTTTCAGTTTCTTTATTGGTTACTAAAAATATTTTTTACGTGAATAGAATTTCATCCCTTTAGCATCACTGCTAGCGGAAGTTCCAACATCGTACTCGTCTGAACATTGCTTTGTTACGTTCTAAATGCAAAACGTTAATGAAATATAAGGACACCAAAGAATGCTGTTTCATCTACAGTTTGTGAAGATAGAAAGAAAAAAAAGAAAGTTTTTGACCGTTAAAGAAAAGATACAGATTCTCCATGAGCTTGGAACAACTAAAAAATGCTTCGAAGGTAACACGAGAATTAATTATAAGTGAATCTTTCACATGTACGATTAAAAGTCAAAAAAAAGAAATCCGCAAAAGTTCACAGAGTAAGCAAAATGCAAAAAATATGAAAATGGAAGCTGTTCTCGTATTGTGGGTTAAAGAGACCAGGAAGAGGGATGCTACCATAGATAGAGACGTTATAAAAGAAATAGCGAAGCAACTGTAAAAATATATTAGAGTAACGGTTTGATACGCAGCATAAACCATCATCTTCTGTACTTTTTAAAGTTACAAATATTATTACTGGATCTACTGTACATTACTGTTATAGTGCATTATTTAACTATTAGTACATACTGTGCGTACGGTACTGGTTTATTTTATGTCTCTTTTTCCCATTGATCATTCGTGCAGCGTAACCGTATTTTATGTTCACATAAAATAGCCTACAGTTAAAATTCATTGCTTGATGTAAGAAACGGCAATGTATAATTAAGGAATCGTTTAAAAACGTTTAAAGTTGTGTTTACAAGTGCCTGAAATAATTGGGCATATTTAAAAAAACTGTACACATACCCTTTTCCACAACGCGAAATTACGACTTACGCGAGGGATCTTGGAACGCATGACTCGCGTAAGGAACCCCACTGTAGTGATTTTTTTTTAACTTTAATGTCTCTTCACTTATTTTCCTCCTCGTTTTTTACTTCCTTTTACAAAAAGGAAGTATTGTATTCGCAAAAATAATTTCACTCAAAAATCGATCTTAATTTCCATTTAGCTCATCCCCGAATGAATGCATGAGTTTTTTTTTTTTTTTTTTTTTTTTTCGGCTCAACCCCCCCCCCCCCTCCCAATGGATAAGTGCCTAAGAACGTATAGACACGCGAAATATCCATTTTGATGATTCCCGAGTTAATTACAGTGAATTTTCTCGTGACTTCTGTATGTATGTATGTGCAGATATGCGGATGTGCATATGTATGTCGCTATGTCGCATAACGTAAGAACGGTATGTCCTAGAAAGTTGAAATTTGATACGTAGACTCCTAGTGGTGTCTAGTTGTGCACTTTTCCTTCTGGTTGCATTCGGATGCTTCCAAAGGGCCCCCTTTTTTTGGGGGGGAATCATTGTTAATTTCGATGTAAACGCAAGTGGTGTTACAATTAGGCGTTCTTTGGTCTTTTGGTATCCAATTTTTTTTTTAAATCTGGTTTTATTTTGACCACTGTTGGTGATATTTAGAGAGTAAACTATTGAATCACATTAAAATTGCCAATAATGGGAAAATGACTTTAAACTGGAGTAAAAAAAACGTCATCATCGGCTCCTTTATTTATTATTTTCGAAGCGATTTTTTAAACTACTATCTACAAGATATTTCACATGCAACTCGTGCAAAATCAAGTCTTGAAAATTTTAAAACAATAAATGTAAATATATTAGCTTTAAAATACAATTTTTTTCTTTCTTTAGGGGTTTAAAGTAGAAAAAGAGCAGAAGAAAGAAGCATAATTTTCTTATATTTTATAGAAAATCGTATACAAAGCAGCTTTGTGGATGACAGCTGATCATAAAGAGGGCAGCCTTTTCTGAGTTGTCTTTGTAAAAAAATCCCTGCATGTTACGGGTGAAAAAACTGTTAGAAGAAATGGAAGATCAACAACAGCTTAAATCGACAGCTGAAAAAATATTGCTGTGTCGCATTTGAAAAATTTTTATTACATCCTATATTTATAAAACTTAAAATGAATTGGACATTTAAAAATTGAGTTTGTGTTAACGGATAAATTGGGGCCTTAGTTTTTTTGGAAAAATATTTATGTTTCTCTGCTGTTTTGCATTTCAAATTATACAAGTAAACAAATGAATGTTCCGAAAACATAAGCAGATAAGCACAATTTTTGCCTAGTTAAAACAAAAAAAAATGTTAAGGTAGAGGAGTATGGGGTAAAGTGAGATGGCTAAGATGACTGAGCTTTTTCATAAATGAGCAAATTGGAAATTTGTTTTGAAAAGAATGAACTTTGTATTTTAGAATAGATTTTTCATTGAAACATTATTTTTATTTTTTCGTAGTAATTTTGAGTCTTCAAAAAATAGTGGAAAATTTGCACTTGTTTTTATTGGGAAAAGTGAAGAATGGAATAATTTTGTAATTAAATATTTTCTACTTGATTGTTAGAAGTATTTTTGATTACATGAATCAGTAGGTAAAAAAAAATAATGAGTAAATGAAAAGAAAGCGGAACAATAACAGAATAATTTAATTAATTAATCAATTACTATATAAATTAAAATAACTGAGTGAATAAAAGAGTGAATGAATAAAAAAATGATAAAATGAATAAATAAGTGACTTACTAAAGGAAGGAATGTAAATAAATCAATTAATACACGAATACGTAAGTTCCTTAGTAATCGATTGAGTGAGTAAACGAAATACGCAACTTCCCTTTGCCCCACCCACTCTGCCTCGCATGTACTCGACAACTTGAGCAAAATACTTAAAACTAAAATAAGCTTAGTATTAACTAAATAAATATTGCAGTTCATATTAGAAGGTCTCAGTAATACTTAAAAGGTTCATAACAAGAACTTTTTCATTTTATAATGTAAAAAATAATTTTTGACTTTCAACAAGTTTTACAATAAGAGTATCAATTTTTGAAAATGATCTGTATTATCATATGCTTTAATATTCGGTGGTATTTTTTTCCTGAACGAAATAGACTACATGTGCTACTAAATTGTCGGAATATTATCAGATAGGTGGCGCTAATAGCAGAGTAAATATTTCATCTTTTCACTTTGCCTCAGTATCAGATTTCCAAGTTTGAAGTTTAGCTAAAAATAGAGAAATAAACTAATTCTGAAACTTGAGTATGTCTCTTTCGTTAAGAAAGGGGACATAAGTGTAAGACATAATGCTTTTACTTCATCATACGAGTACATAACTTATCGATAGTTAGTTAGAGGTTCATTCGTTTATCTACTTAAAGTTCGTGTTCATTATTTTACTAACTGAAATTCGAATAGACTCTGAATTCCAGGTTAACCATGGGAAAATTATCCGTGATGTGTGGGATTAGCCATCGTGAAATCTTTAATCGATGACTTTCCAAGCATGAGTGTCACCTGTGGCTGTAATTTCTAATATTAGTCCCTCCTCCTCAAAAGAAAACTTTTTTATTAATTTATGTAAATCTAAAGTTCATACAATTTTCGGAAATATTTCACTTTTACTTTTGTGGTGAAATGAAAATCTGAATTAAAGAAAGAGAAGTATAAATTACGAGGTAACCGTCGTAGGTGCCAAGAAGGGGCGGAACCACCTAAATACACCGTTGAAGGTGGTGTACACAAACCCGGTATTGATGGTGGCTAATCAGCCTCCCTGTTGGGTTGTATCCGTATAAGTTCTGTTGTGACCAAATCTTCACTCCCAGAACATAAATTCAGGAAATACAATGCCTGGTGAAAAGTAGAAAATCGTATAAATCTTCTCAGAACTGTGAAAATTGCACAGCGTACCAACGTTGTAAATAAAAACGTTTTGAGATAAGAATCAAAACAAATAAAGAATTAAGTTTTAAATCTGAAGTAGTCTCTTTTAAAAGAAATTTTCCTTATCATTGTAAGGCATTATTAACATATATAACCGTATCTTAGCAAACCTAATTTCCCAACTTTTCCGAAAGAAAATAGTCTCCTCTGAGTGTTCAATTTAATCAGTTACTTTAATCATATCCTCAGTTTGTACAGAGAAGAGGGTCTTATAATGAAAGTGATGGGAAGTTATTAATCTTTGGCGATGCAAGTGTTAATGATCGTGTAACCAATATCCGCGGTCTCTGCATACAAGTCCGATAATGAACATGGCGAACAATCTTGTTTGTTAATAGGAAAAATCTGAGCCGGGTAACCTCTCTTTTTAATCCAATGCTAATGAGAGCAGGCTAGGAAATACGCTCTTCGTAAATAATTGCATTATTGGTGCCCGAATTTTGTTTTATTATCTAGACTGGATAAAGCTGAATATTGCTCTAAAAATCGAATGAGGTATATTTGCTCGAAATGAAGTTTCAAAAGTTGAAGTTAAAATAAATGAGTTATTATTTTAGGAGTATTTCAAGAAAAAATAAGATTCTTTGATATTGATAAAATTTCGGACGTAATTAGCAGTTGTTTTTATGTTTTGAAGTGAGTTAGTAAATCTTCATACGTATAAATAGAGGCGATTTCTAGGGTGTTTTTAAGGAGTTTAAAACCTCCGTTGCATTTTTTGGAGGAGTGAAGTGTACAATGAAAGTAAAGACCATAACAGCAATCAATTCCTTAATAAAATAACTTTCTAACTATGAAATAGGACATAGTACGAAAAACAGAGACTTCCCGTGTTTACATTTACAATATTCAAATTTTAAAATAATTTGCGTTAAAAAATAAGGAAAAAATCAGTCCAACTTTTCGACTCCGTGGCTTCTACTCCTATGCCCTGGTGAGAAATGGTGATTATTGAGATAATCTGTTATTATTTTCATTTTAGAGGGGTTTTTTTTAGGCAACGGAAAAAAAAAGAAAATTCGGAGTGCTCTATTTTTTACAAGAAGGAACTGTACAGATGATTTCTTTATTTCTTTATTTATTTTGTTTTTGGTGATAAAAGCTATTTATTTCAGAGGACATTTTATTATTAATTTATATATTTTTTGAAGAATATTTATTTATTTTTCAACTTTTAGCAACGGGGGAAAATAAATTACGATGCTTTTTATTTTTACCCAGAAGAGCTACAAACGATTTTTTGTCATAAAATAGATGCATTTCTATGAGCTTTTTTTTTTTTTTTTTTTGAAAACGGTTTAAAAAAATTGATTAGGGAAAAACGTAACATCTACATTGTTTAAAAGGAGCTACTACTTGTTTTCACGTATCTATACAATCGGATGAGAGGGGCACATTTTCTTTTTAGAAGTCAGTTTGAAATGTTAAAAAGGTATGTTTGACATGATTTTCCGTCTTAGCTAATTAATTTGATATGTGTCCGATCATATGCTAGAACACGGGATGATGGTACACAAGAAAGTAAGCTCGTTTAGTTTAAGACCGAACTTCTTGATTTTCTTTCTTTTACTTTTACACTGCAAAAAATAAACTGTTGTTTTTTACAGTATAATACTGGCAGCTCACATTCCAAAGAAAAACTTTAAAATTTACAGTTCTAAACTGTAAAATTTGCAGTAATATACTGTCTTATAACAGACTTTTATTGTGAAATTTACAGCGCTAAACTGCAAAATTAGCAGTAATATACTGTCTTTCAATGGAATTGCCCTGTGAAATTACCAAGGATTAACTGTAAAATTAGCAGTAATATACTGTTTTTTAATGGAACTGCCCTGTAAAACTTACAGTGTCAAACTGTAAAATTAGCAGTAATATACTGTTTAAGGAATGACTGACCTGTAAATTTAACAGAGATAATATGTAAAATTAACAGTAATATACTGTTTTTTAACGGAATTGCCCTGCGAAATTAACAGTATCAAACTGTAAAGTTAGCAGCATTATGCTGCGATATCAGCTGAATTGCACCACAAAAACAGCAGTAGCATACGGTTTTATAAATGATTTGTACAGTAAAATTAACAGCAGTAAACCATAAAATAAATAGTTATCAATTTTTATGCAAAAGGATTTTTTCACCCTAACGTTGTCTCTTTTTAAAGCCGAAATCACTGCTTTTACAGCTGAAGAACAATATAGAAAATTAAAGCAATTGATTCTGTATGTACGTTGTAGAAATCAGCCTACATACGAAATCTGTTCCTTTTCTAAAGTTTTTCAACAACAAAAATAATGTTTTAGGCTATGAAAAACGACAAGTAAATAAATATAAAAGCTTTTTACATAAAAATAGTTAACTGCTGCTAAATCTATGTTTTATTGATATTTTCATTGTACACAAAAAAAAATCGATGCCCCCCCCCCCCAATCTCTATATTTTATAAACACTGTTAAAGAAGAAAAAGTGGCGCATTTTTATTTCTACAAAAACTTTTAGCTCTACTGCAAACTTAAAAATTTACAAATAGAAGGAAATTGCAAAATATGGTCTGAAGCTTTATTTTAAGAACAGTTATTGCCTTTTCATAAAACAAAACTTTTTGATAAATGAAGGTAGTAAAAAATGAGGTTTTTTATATATAACTGAAAATACTACATCGTATCTTCACTAAAAGTACTTTTTTCACTTCCTCATTATTGTGTTGCTAAAATGTGCAGCATAATGTGGGAAATGTTTTGCAGCATGCAATCCATTTATAACTTTAAGTTTATTTTAACTTTATGCATGCAATTATGTGGATTTATTTTCTTTTCGGGTAAGACAGATTATTTTCATGATTTTCCTCTTTTTTTAATTTTATAAGTTGCACTTGGACCTATACTTTATTTGAGAAGTACTACCGACAAAATTTATTTCACACCATATGAGCAGTATTCAGTATTTAGAATTAACAGAATGGTTATTATTGTAAACTGATTATTATAGATTAGATAATAATTTATCCAATTAACCATTTAAAGTTTAAATACATGAAAACAATAAATATGTGACGGTTCAAATTTCCAAAGCTACTAAACAGAAACAATTTTTCACTCGGTATAATAAAATCTGTTACGTTTATGAGTACTTGTATTAAAAGTTAAAACTTTGTTTTACTACTCCAAAAATTATGTAACTTTATATTCTGTTATACTGTTTTCATGAGAAGAAACGAAACATTCACACCATTAAAAATTGTCAAATTATTTTATTTCTTATACATTACCTATTATTATAGATTTTACAGTGAAATTGCAGAAATTCATTTAAAATCGAATGCTAATATTTTCAAGGTCAACATTTTTGCATCACAGACTTGATTCTTCTTTGTGACATCTTTGCCGACTTAGGTGCCATCATTAGAAATTATATTATGAAAGCATCTGTCAAAATAAAAATTGTTAGAATCTCATAAAACTTGTAGACACCAAAAAACATACATGGAAAAAATCAAATTTACGTAGGTATAAAAATACGCCCTAAAATGATTAAAATTATGACTCTGAATGATCTGAAATTGCCTTGGGAGTTGCTTTTATTTTAAAAACCGCTCGTTATATACCTAAATTGTAATTGAACCGTTTATTTCAGGAATCAGTTGAGCGCTAAATATGTTGTTTTAAGGAGAAAAAAACTTTTTGGCAGCAATTTGCAAGAGTAACGGTAGTTATTAATGTCTAATTAAAGTAGACCTAATCTGGATACTTTACATAAGAACTCAAAAAATAAAGATAATAATATCTAACATTTTCTCTTCCATGTAAAGAAATGCACTTATACTGGTTTCTGAAATACAATTTAAAAAAAATCCTTGTAATTTTCGGTATTTTTGAAGGATTTTGTAATTACATATGAGGACTGTTGATTAAGAATAATATTTATTTTTTTCGATCAGCAACTGAAGTGATCGGGAGAATAACTCCTTTTATAAGTCAAGAATTCCAAAAAAAAAAAGAGCAACGGAAAGTTGTCCAAAATGGGAAAGCTAACATCTTGGCCGAAAGAAAAAATTAAAATGTTTTAAGGATGATAAAACTTGAAACTAGTTTCTTCTTATAATAGGCTCCAGATTATCGGATTGCAATATGTTTACTTCAAAACAATTATTAGGATGAGGTAGAGAATTATTTTTTTAGAAAATGGAGCAAGCTCGACGTTTAGGACAACCAATTGGGAAATATTTAGGTATTCATTTAAAAACAATGAATACTGTATCCAGCCTCTTTTAATCCCCCCCCCCCCCCCCGAGTTGCTATAGTAGCACTGAAAACCGTATATAGATGGTTTTTCTTTCTTTCTTTCTTTTTTTTTTTTTTTTGGTAACCCATATTCCTTTCCAACACTTGTTAACAGCTCGATCTATGTTCAACTGATACCAGCTTCATCTTCTTTTTCTTTGACAGCTGCCCTGTATTGAAATCTGAATATGAAACAAAGTGTGACGTAAAATAATTATTTAGAACTCTGTCTGTACTTAATGTGAAATATTTTACTAAATTTTTAAAATATTTTTTTTATGCATTTTATTCCATAATTGTGTTATTATATTATTAAAATTTAATTTTTTGGAGCTTTTTTCTTAAGTACTAAGGAATCAAATAAAAGAGTCATTTGAGTTGAAATAAAATAATACCGTAAGAACGTTCTATCTTATATATCTCTTAATATTTAAGCATAATTTAAAATGTTTCATTTATATTCTATGTCTTTCAAAATGGGGACGCCCCCCGCCCCGAACACCATTTTGAACAGCTATCGATGTCCCCATTTAAGCCACCAGCGACTTTTTTTTAAGGGGCACTCCTTTTGAGAGGATTTAGACAATTTATCTTAAGTCTTTCAGAGTTTACCTGAAATCTGGAAGAAACAATTCTATATTCCCAAAATCAAGATGGCTTAGTTAATGTCAATTCAGTTAAAAAATGAAAATCGGTCAGAAAAGTTGAAAGTTTTTAACAAAATAATAAATCGTCAAACATGTCAAAGAGGAGTAAATCTGGTAGGGCCAGTTCTAATCATTAAGAAATTGTAAGTCCACATTTGGCCCGCCGCCTTTGTTGTAAACAATGCTACCCTTCTTGAAAATGCTTTGCCAGAAGACCGCACCACTTTTAACTGTAGATTTTAAACATGCTCACATTTACAAAATAACTGCTTTTTTATTTACATCACAATAAAAATAATCTATAATTTTTGTTTGATAAGTGTCACACAAGTCTGAATATGCAAAGAAAGTTTCATACGCTGTAATACTTTGTACTTTTATCATGCTGTTTTTGGTTCCTTCGATTTTAATAAACATGTAAAAACAAAGAATCAGTGTTTTAAAAATTTACTGGAAAATTTGAAAAAAAAAATGGAAGAAAATGTACGTCTAATTTAGCTTTAGCAACAGAAAATTTCTATATTCCGGTGATTCTTGAAGTGATAATTTCAACTAACCCGTAAAATCTAATATTAAATTACAAATTTAAAAAAAATCAGACTTAAATGAATTGTATGACCGATCACTTTTCAATCAAAACAAAATAAAGTTTAGTTTTATCTTGTTCCAATATATAGTTCTTGATTGTAACATAGAACCTGACAACGGGCCACAAAAATCAGCTTCAGGGGCCCAATACGGCACGCAGACCGTAGGATAGGCTTCAGTGGCTAAGAACGCTCTAAAACTCAAAAGCATTGGTGATTACAAATTACATCCGAAAACACAAAAATATAAATGAAAAGACATACTTAAAAACTTCCGTTTTCCGTTGCCGGCATTCATGTCACAAAGTGAATCATTGCAACATCGTTCAGACTAGAGGTTTCTTTGAAATTCCAAGCGGAACACAAATGCGAACTGCCATCTTGATAAAGACTGCCATTCAGTTCTGGTCACAAGTTACGTAGTTCTTTACATGTGCACACCACTAAACTGAAAGAAATGATATTGCATTAGTGAATAAATTTAAATGAAGTAAATTCAGGCGGCTAGAATGAAATTTATAGTTTAAATTTTTCCAAAATACCTAACCGCAACCATATCACCGGGCATAAATTCAAAATGAAATCAACTACAATTGTTTTTTTTCCGTGCGCTGGAGTGACTGGAACAAAATATTCGCTAGCAAATACCCCCCTTCTTGGCAAGCCAGCACACGGAAAAAAGTGAAATACTATAAGAAATGAATAAAAAATATATTATAAGCCATCCGATTGTGTGCACAAAATTATAGCTTAAACATAATGGAATAATTGAAACATTTCAGAAAGAAAAAAAAAACTCCAGAAAAATATGTCATTGCAATTCAAGCTTTACGTAAATTTTCCCTACAGAAAGGTTTTGTGAAACAATCAGCTAAATTATTTTTAGTTTCTCAACAAATTTTATTTCAAATTCATTTTTGTCAATCGAATTCCTTAGGAAATGGTACCCCACATTAATCTGCTTAGTTCTGCAATTTTCTATTGCAGAACTAGAAAAATCGATCGTAACTAGATTGTCACAGTGCAGAGTACTATTAATCAATCTAAAATTCTGAACTCTTTTCGTGGCCAATTAATTCATTTAAAATTTTTTTGATCCACATAACTTCCTTAGATTGTTCACTAATTGAAATATACTCCGCTTCCATCGTTGACAGTGCTACGATTTTTTGTTTGAATATACACCATATTATTCGTACCCTATCCAAAAACACTACAAGCGCCCCCCCCCCCCGGCATTGGAATCCAATCGTCGTGATTTGAGGCGTAATCTGTATCAGAATAACAATGATTTATTCAATTTACAGACAAAATTTAGATTTCAGGGATCGTCAAACCCTTCGGTTGTCTCACAAATCTCCTCCTTTAAATCCGCATATAGATACGCATAGCAAACATCTGCTTGGAAATGGACCCAATGTAGCTTATACACAAAAATTGAAAAGAAAGCCTCAACCAAAGGAAAGGAAATTACTGGAGAGATCACTTGCGAAAATCCCCCCCCCCCCTAGCTGGTGGTTACCTAAAATTACCAGTCCAGCCTCTTAAGCACTTATTTCGTTCTTCTCATCTGTTCTGTTGCGTTTTGCCAGTCTTCACTTTCTGGCGTTCTCACACTTTGTTTCAAATTTGAAGGAATTACATCTTTGGAAATGTTAGCTTCTAGCTTACTTGAATTATCCCCCCTTTCTTCATCAGAATCTGATCCTTTTCTTGAATTATCATCACAAGTGAAATCAAAATATTTTGGGTCATATTCAATGTTATTTTCAGAACAATAAACATCGACTTCGCGATTCGGACTTTAGAACCGTCGTGTCGATATATACTTTGCCTTGGTATTTCTTCAACCCATTTAATTCTCACGACATACTATTTTATGATTTTCAGGATATTCTTCTTCTACTTCAGATTTACTCAGAAGTGAAATAAAACTGTATATCTCTGTTTCCCGTTCCTGTTTTTTCCCCCGCCCAGACTTTATTTTCATCGAATTAAACAATCAGAGTTTGTCACTTCGCTATTTTCGGGATCCCAAATTCTATAACCTTTCGTATGAAACACATATCCTACCATAACTACCTGTTTAGCTTTCATATCCAATTTGTTTATTTTCTGTTTTGAAATTCCAATATACGAAATACAGCCAAAAAACACGGGAGTGTTTAATAGATGGTTTTCTTACCTCAAATAGCTCAAAAAAGGTTTTGGTTTTTCTTTTTAAAATCGCTCTAGTCCGTAAGTAGTGGAAGCACATAGCTGCTTCGGCTCAAAATTGCTTAGGCAAACCCGATTTATTTAAAAGTGTCCAAATTCCATTCATTAATGTTGAGTTATAGTGTTCTATGACGCTACTTTGTTAACTGGAGGATTTGTTGGCTTTTTCGATTCTTATGCTTTGGTCGCTAAGGTAAATTTCACACCGGGAGTTCAGAATGTCCTTTCCGTAATCGGATCTTTCCCGCAAATCTCTCTGTTCTTTTTTTTAAACCTGACAAAATATTCGAAAACCTCACTTTTTTTGAAAAATTGTCTATTATTGTGAAAATAATCCCCCTCCCACTAAAGAACTCAACTGCTAAGGAACCCATCGCATTTAAATGCAAAAGATCTTACCCGGCTTTGGCTTGAATCTCCGTTACAAGTTTAAACGAAATTCCCCGATTTTTCCATTTTACACGGATAACACCCTGACATATTTTTACTTTTTATATGCAGTGAAAGACAGTGAAGTACAGAATCACACTTTTCAGTATTTATAATATAGTTTTTTTCTTCAGCATAAACATGTTGATGCCAAACTTTAAGTCTCAAAGGGTTCTTAAAGTTAAAATGTAAGGAAACTGACGAGTTCAAGCATACAAGAGTTTCAAATTCTACTGTAGTTCTCTAGAATCTATTTTTCTGAATGAGCATGTCCTTCATGCTCATTCAGAAAAGTAGATGGTGTCAAACTATGACAAACAATGCATAATTATCGAAATTTTCTACTTTAAATTAAAAAACTGTAATTTTGACGAGAACGCAACACTACCAGATCAGAAATGAAAAGTTGAAAATTATAAAATATAGCCAGGCACGACCTGAACTTAAATATATTGGAAGGCGTATAATCTCAATTTGTCGAACGGAACTTACATACTTGCCGATTTATAAAATGCTGGTGCATGCACACATTAAGTACGCACAATTAAGTGATATATTTAATAAATTTTGGACATTCGAGAATTCAAAAATTGCAACATTACAATTGTCTCCAAATTTGCCGAATCGCCAGACAAACTTTTCCCAATATGGCAATTTTGGGGAGGTCATCGACTCTTCCCGTGACCTCCCATCGAGTGCCTTTGAATATAGTTTCTAAAATTATTTTTAGGTTCACAAGTTTCAATAGTACTAGTGCATTTTTCCTGAAGTAAAACTTTAATTTCCTACTGACGCAAATGTAAAACTTTTAAAACACAAAGGTTTCGTGTTCGTATCTAAAAATACTTCTTTTTTTTTTTTTTTTTTGAGTGCTTCATTGATGATTTTTTTAATTATTGTTATTTTAGTTTTGTTCGATAAGTATGAAAGCTGTCTCCAGATTTCAGAGAATTTTGAGTCGTTCAGACATCAGAGTATTGTATTTCCAGAGGGGCAAATTCTTCAACAAAAAATATCAGTAAACTTGATACTGTTTGCATGTCTCTCGGTTACGTTGTTACTTTGTTTATTTACATCATCGAATTTATTCATCGAATTATGTACAGGATATAAAAGTTCCTTACGCTATAGCGTAAAGTTTATCAATAAAATATTTAAATGCAAACTGTTAAAGAATTTAAAACTGAACATAAGAAAGAAAAAGAAAAAAAGAAGAAAGAAGTCAATCGCGATACGCTAAAAATTTACTAGAAAACATAAGAATTTAAATTTTAAGTATTCGCATCCTATATAACACAAAATATAATCGTAAACAAAGTCTAATGTTCTAATAACTTTAAATACGATCAAGAAAGGAATTGATTTATTTTTAAATCAAATTTGAATTTCAGAAAATGTTTAAAAACTATCATACGTGCAGTAAAATATTCAGGATCACAACAACTACTCGGACTTTTGCTATAAAGCAATTTCTACAACTTAGCAACTAAAAGAAACTGCAAAGTCAACATCAACGAATATTGGAATACGAATTATGATTTCAAAATACACACTATTATTTTACATACATTATCGATGATAAAGAAAACTACATTTTGAGGAAAAGAGAATGAATAATATAACTATTACTTACCTTTAACTTGAATTACAGCTGATCAGTCCTGTCTCAGCACACCCCCGAAAAATTACTAACATGGCTGTCGATACCTCGAATTCATTCGTTTATCTTCCCGTATGAAAGGAAACACCTTTTGCGCATTGTTTTGGGCAATTTAAAACAGTTTTACAGTTTTTCTCTGTTATTTAGCAAAGCAGTATTAGACTGTAGGAAAATACAGTATATTACTTTAAAAACAACAATTATTTTTTGCAGTGTACGGTAAAACAGGCTAAAACTATTCACCATACAATTTTCTTTTGTGTAACATCCCAACTGAAACCAACTGTATTTTTTGGGGTATGTTTTACTGAGGCAGCTCAACCCGTGGACTACCTATAACGATTTGACCTGGAACCAGAAAACTCTATGTTTTGATTCCAGTGAGGCAGATTATGCTCTAAAAACGTAGAGTTGAGAACGTTACGTGCAAAATATTGGCAGCCCGGTTATGACATCACGAATCTGCTGTTTCGTCTTTGTAAAAATCTCATCAGTATGGAATAGCCAATAACCGAGTCGGAGGCAAATGTTCTCTCATTGAAGCCGAGATTACCAACAAACTGTTGAAACTGCAACGCATGAATTTCAAAACCGAACTATCGGCATTTTGCATGTTGTTCTGACCTGACGTAAGAGCGATAACTTACTGCTTTAGGTACTTGTTTATTCAATAGATTAATAGAAATTTTCTTTCTTTTATCCTTGCATAATGCCAATGTAGATTAGCATTACCCTAGTTTTGGGCAGCTAACTAAACTTTGTTTGGCACAACACACTCGTTTGTGGCCGTAAAATAGAATATATACATGTTTCTCTGAATATTATTTCTATGTAAATTTCTAAGTACCATAAACTAACGCACAATATTCTGAACATTTTATTTTACTCCTTTAAAAACAATCCACGAAGCATTGAGAAACACTATGTGTCGCATCCATAAACAACATTATGTGATTTGCTGTCAGGTGCAAATTTGCATAAAAAATTATTTAAAGCTTTTGACTTAAAATATATATATATATATATATGCAAATACATTCGAAGAACATAAAATACTCACTTAGTGCTCTTTTTAATGGAAGATAGTTTTCATAACATTTTTTGAAAGCTTTTGCAGTATCAATCCCCAAAAGATTTACCGGAAGTACTAATGTTAAAACGCCCTTATAAAAAATATCTGGTAATTCAAGTGATTTACCATCCACAAATAGCATGACATAAAACCAGCACCAATTTTGTAGGCATCTTTTCATTTAAAGTTTCGCTTTATTTGTGCTGGCCTTCTAAGGGAATTACTTGAATAATATTTCACATTAGAAACCATCCTCCGTAAACCACTTTTCCTGGAACAATTTCTCGCATAAACAAGATCATTTCCTCCCGCAAGCATCCAATTATTGTCAAAACTGAAATTGGAAGTTATAGTTAATTATATGTCTTGGCTGGTCAAATTTCATGGGGAAATATCAAGAGGAAAAAGATCAAAAATACACTTTAATGAAGCTTATTTGAAACGTTATTAGAGAATCTCTTTTTCTCCTTTTTCTCTCAATTTTCTGTCTTCTTTTTGGTGCTATTTGCAATTGCTTTGCTCTTTTGTATTTTTTAATTGCATTCTACTATTTTGGGTTACTTTTAGTTGCTTTTTAATATACCTTTTCAAATTTGTAAATTTTTAGCAAAACCGTATTTTTGATTTTAATATGGAATATTAGCATATTATTTTTCTTATAAATTGGTAATTATCTCGATATAAATTACATATTTTACGGATTCATTATACCACAGATTAAAACTAATGATGCTTAAAGATATACAAAGTAAGAAAACATAATAAGTTTTTTTTTTTTTTTTTTTTCTACATGTGCAAATTTTTTTATTCAAAACTCAACACGCTATTTTGCAAGGCATTTTTGCAATGATTAGTGATTATGTCTTAGCATACAAAGTAAACTCTTCCTACAACGCATTTTTTTACATTCGTACTTATTAGTGAAAACTTAGTAAAAACTAAGATTTTATAATGCTTTATATCTTGCGATTATAATTGTACGATAATACGGTATTAATTTTATAATGCAAAAGTTTTTTTTCTTTTACACATTTATTTTACTGTTGGTCATAATTTTGATATTTATTATCTATATATTTTTTCTTAAATTTATTTTTGTTTGTGTCTGAATGAAAATGAAGAGAATAAATGTTTGTCCAGCTCCTAAATACATACCGTCAAAAACTACTCTAATCTTTTTTGTTGACGTTGGTTTTGAAAGATTAAATACCGTGTCCGATGGTGTTTATTTCAAAAGAATTTTATGAAAACATTTATTTCAAAACAAGACGTACCATTTTTATATAACAGCACAATTGATTTTTGAGCTTTTTTTTTTTCCTCTCTCCTTTGTTTCTTTTATTTCAAAACATTAGGTTTCAGTAACTTCACATCAGGACAATTTAATTATTAAACATTCTGTCATTAAAGGTCACTGCGGTTATGTGAGCACACAAATGTAGAACAAATAAATCAATAATTGAATGATACAAATACTACTTGTAACATAAAACTAGTAAAACGATAAATATGCAAGATCAACTTAAAATCAATATTTTTAAAGAGAAAACTAAAATCTATATTACAATCATTTATTCATCAAGAAAACTCGTTTTTTATATTGTTGATTTGCGTAACAAATCAAACAATAAAGAGAGAAATGAAAATTTATGGCGTAATATTAATTTGTAACCGCTATAGTAGACCGCTATATGTAGAATAAAATCAAGGAATGTCTTTTCCTGCTCAAACATAAAATTAATTGAGAAGAAACTATTGATGAACAGTTTTTTTTAAATTCATTTAGCTCAAAAAAGTCTGAATATTTTTAGTGTGCACTGGATTCAACGAAATAAAACTAAATATGATGGAATAATGCATTTTATAGATCGATGCATACGAATATAAATCTAATCTTATAGTAACGAAGAAAGTAGGTGTTAAGTTTGTTCTAATTTTATTAGCAAATATTGACAACTTTGCTGCTTTTACCAAATGACATTAACGGAAACGGCGAGAAGGCTAAGATATTTCACTTTTTGAATCACTCTTAATTTATGCAACGAGACTAACGTTCAGTAATTAACTTTTTTTAAACTCATCGTTAAATGTTAAGCAAAATAAAAACTGAGTATAAAAACATGCGTAAAAGTGTCAGCGAAAACGGAAATTCCCTTTAATAACATGACACTAATAATTACAAAAATAACTTATTTAGCTTTGAATAAAAAAACAACTTCGACAGTTTAATGACTTAAGTTTTAGCTCTAGAATTTTTGCTTAAGAAAAAAGACTGCAAGTCAAGCAACGAAGGGAAACGGAAGCGTAACATGCGCAGTCAAAAATAATTTGCGAACTTAGAATTTCCGCACGTTTCGTGTAAAAAGTTTGAAGTATTTCCTTCTACTAAAAATAAGCTGTTAAGCTCAATCCAATTACTGGGTGGTAAAAGTATCAATTTACTGATTCAAAGTTTGTTTAAAGAAAGGGAAAGGAAGAAAAAAAAGTGTTTAAAGTTTTTACGTCTAACAGAGCTAATTAGTGATCTTCTAAGAAGTTACATAATTTAATTGTTTAGTAGTTACAATTTTATTTATTTTTTTACAATGAAGAAACGTAGAGTGATTTTTCTGTCATATAGTTTTTTTTTCTGGAAGCGTCTTAAAATCTCTTAAATATGCTGTCTGACGAAGTGCTTTTGTGTTCTGCGAAAGCCTAGGTTTAAAGCCTAGGTTACGATGACTCTCTGTAGGTTTCTCGACTCTAAATAAATAATTAGAAAAATACGTATATAAATTAATCGATCACACTAGTTGACTAATTATTAATATATAAAAATTATAAAGCATCAATTGCAAGCAATATTAGCAAAGTTGAAGTTCAATAGTTTGTGTAGAAAGTATGAATCAAACCCCATACTCGAAATACAATGCAAGAGTATGTGACATTTGAAACACCATAGGTTTGGGGACGTCTAGCTTGGCAGTCTCTTAATTCTGTGATTGGGATCTGGTTGCCTTCAATAAATGACCTATCAGTTTTAACACTTTGTGTATGCTGAATCTGAAATTATTTATGTTTTTGGTCAAGATTTCTATTGATGATTCTGGTCTTCATTTTGCGTATTTTGTGCCTCTAGGGCCAGTCTAAAGAAAAATGGCGATTTATTCAAAAATGGCAATTTTTGTGATATAACTGCATTGTATGTAAAATTATATTCCTCATAGTTCCATAAGAACCTAATTCTTTAAAGAAAAATCCTTCATAATTACTTATTACTTTATAAAAGCAGAATTTTTATGCACCATACAACGTTTTAATGTTCTCTTGCTAAGTAGTAATAACGTATCTAACGTTAATCTAGCTTAGAGGTGCAGAAGTAAACCCTGTCCATTTAAAATTGCCATAAGCATTTCATTTTAAATTATTGCAGATTTCCGGTTTTTAAAGTTTGCTCTTTGAAAGAGAAATGCAGGCTTTGCTTTTCTAAACTGAAGTTTATAGGTTCAAATGATCACATTATGTATTTTGATGAGGCAAAAAGAAACACCTAACTCCTGATATATGGTTTCACGAGGCTCAATTTTCCCACAAAAAGGTCAGAATAAATCTCCCAGCTTAAAATAGAGGCATCATATGCGACGAGAAAGATTTATCTGCTGACCTAGGCAATTGCCACTATGAAACTTCAGGTCTCAGGATGACGTCATCAGTAGACCCTAGAGATTTAAATCGGAGATTTAGGCAGCCATTTTTCTTATCCTAAAGTATGAAAGAGTCTAGAAAGGGTTCGGAAAGCATTTTGAGCACGAAGATAAATGCTTGCTTTTTGTTAGCCGCCAAGGTGTTTTCTTTTCTTGATCTATAAGGAAAAAAATAAATATTTTGTTATTAATAGATGAAAAGTTATGTGATTAAACTATTTCCTTTCCTATTAACGCATATATAAGTTTCAACTTTTGAAGATCTTACAATGTAGTTCAGCTCCTTCAATGTTGTCGTTCACTGTATTTTTCTAATCGTTAGAATGTTAGGTACTTATGCATTAACAACACCTCAGCGTTTGGTTGCATTTAAGAAATTTGGCGGTTTTTGAGAAATTTTGAAAAAGTTTTGATTGAAAATATTTTATTTTACTTTTAAAATATTTTATTTTGTGATTTTTTATGAAATATTATGATTTTATGATTTTTTATGAAATATTATTAATTCTTATGATTTTTAATTTTAAAATATTTTATTTTATGATTTTTTGCTAAAATTTCTCAAAAACCACCAAATTTCTTAAAAAACGCCAAACCTGTAGCTGAGGTGGCGTTAATATTCAAAATACCGAATTTTAAATATGATACCGGGTAACCAAATACAGTTAGCATTTTAGATTGGTTGAATCGAAACAATGTGCAAGAAGAAAAATAACTCAATAAGGTTTTATTTAAACTTTTAAAAAGCGTAACCATAAAGCAAAACAAGCTTTGGTTGTATACAATAAGGATGCTTGTACCTGTTCGACTCAAGTTCAATAGTTTTATTGTATTCATTGGTACAACACGGAAGAAACACAAAAACTATTGTGTAGTAAACTAAAGTTAAGAATTAAATAACTATTGAATCCATAAAAAATTATTTACTAGCGTGTTTCAACTCTATCCTGCCATTCATGGCAATTTTTAGTCTCGTCAAAAAAGAGATGCAAAATAAGGTATTTTACTAAAAGTATTTCAACTTTAATGGTGAGAAATAAAATTTCTAAAGGTTACAAAAATGTCATTTTACTTTACTATACAACAAGGTTTCTATCATTTGTAATATTGCATTAATGCTCCAATGTAGAAACAGCTTCTTTTACCAACTTTAAAAACCGCTTCTGCACACATTAACTTCAGAACTATTTAAGGATACAACTTGTGTACAATATTGCAAACCGTTTTTCTTTTTTTCCCCGTCAAATAAGGAGTAGAGAGCATATTTTATAACTATGCCAGATGAGGAGCAGCTATAATATTTCTTTTTTTGAGCAATCACGATTGCTTATTGTTCTCACTTGACAGTTTTGAATTCCTATATGATTTCATTTTCCCCCCGCCTCCCTCTGCAGCACCACTGTCGACCAGCCTCACAATGCTGCTCCTCTAGCGAAAACCATCTCCAGGTTGCGTCCATATCCTACACAAGCACACATGCATACACAAACACAGACACAAACACACACGAGTACACACACACACACACTCACTCCCGATCGCGAAAATCATAATTTGAATTCAAGAAGTCAAAATTCTTTTTTTTTTTTTTTTTTTTTTTTTTTTGCGTTTGTATTTCTAGGGAGAGGGAAGGGTGACACCATATATTATCGCACCAGGTGTCATCCATGCTAGTACGCCACACTCTCTCTGTCTTTTCAAATGTCTTCCAACGTTTTTCCTTATTCTTTAACCTTGTTCTTAAAACATTCATGATTTAATGAATTTAAACAATTGGTTTTCCTTTCTGTCAAAGAAATAGTGCAGACGGTAGAAATTTCTTTCCAAATTTCGTCTAAAACAAGAATTGGAGAAAGTGTTATTTCATGATTGTGTACATTAAATGTTAATTGGGTTGCATACTTTAAAGTAAGAGTTTAAATTGTTTTAAAATGTTGCTTTTTCGACCGTCTCACAGTTATGAGGCAAGATTTATTTATCGTAATTAACATTTGTTTTGTCACTTTGCTTTTATTAATTAACCAGAAAACTGAATACGAAATTAATTAAATTGCACTTTCGGCGAGAAAATATTTAATATAGTTGAAAGTATTTAACTGGTAAATTTCTCTTATTTTATACCTTTTAACTATTCTATAAATTCATTGAGCGTCAATATCCTACACTTATACGCACACATACACGCATCTACACGCACACACACGTGCATACACCCACACACACAAACACATACACACACACGCATACATACAGACACCTACACACACAAACACATACACACACACCTACGCAAATACACACACACACACATACCCACACATCCATGCCTGCACATAGAAACAAACACACGCCTACGCACACATACACACGCATACACCCTCACAAACACACGCCTGCACACAGACACAAACACACACACATACACATTAGGGTGGATCGATTTTGACTTTTTTTTTTTGAAATCGAAAACGCCTGTGGTGGAAAAAGTTGTGTATTGGTATCAAATGCTCGCATAAGAAATTTTTGGGAAATCAAAATATATTTAGATCCCCCGCCAGCCCCTTAAAGTTTGGCCAAACATGTAAAAATTGACATTTTTTAAATTTAAAAAAAAAATCTTATGTATAATATTTTTAATCGCCTGTGGTGGGAAAAGTTGTGTATTGACATCTAATGTTCATTTAAAAAAAATTTTTCGGTAATTAAAATATATTTATACCTTCTGCCAGGTCCCTGAAGTTTCGCTAAATATGTAAAAATTGACTTTTTTTTAATTTTTTTTTTCAGTTCTTATGGATTTTTTTTTTTTAATTACCTGTGGTGTAAATAGTAAATAGTAGGAACCTTTGTTTGTGAACAAAATAATTATCATATCATATTGCATATACCACCCCTGCCGGGAATCTGAAATTGCGCGTTTTGCCTTTATTCTTTGCTCCTTCTGCTTAGTTTTAACTGTCAAAGAGACAGATGGTGTGATTCCTCCGAATGTTTATTTTTCTTCTTCTCTGTGATATAATGAAACTATTTAAATCACCCACCCAGAGTCTGACAAATCGGCCTGTTCTTGGCACTTAGCCAAGCATATATGAACCAAATAGAAATCGTAACGAAAAACTCAGAGCAGAATAATTGGTACAGCGAATGAAGTGTTATCAAGCATATTAGATTATTTAAAAACAACCCAAGTATCTACTACGGATTTAATCGCAGTAGGATCAGATGGAACAGCAGTCAATACTGGTGTGAAAGGTGGTGTAATAAGACTGTTTGAGCTGCATTTAAAAAGGCCGTTGCAGTGGCTCATATGTCAATTGCACGCCAAAGCCGTAACAGATAGCTACCTTTACGCTATCTGTTACGGCATCTTGATGGAAGCACTACAGGTACTTCTACATATAGTTGTCCTAAAGGGAAGCTTCTTGGCACATGTAAGCAGCTACCAATTGTCAACTTTAAAAAAATCGCTTTTGATTTGTCAAAAGTTGATACAGACGTACTTGGCACTGACCAAAAATACTTGTATCAAATATGTCAAGCAATATCTTCAGGAAATTGTTCAACATCACTGTCCACCAAATCACCAGGAAAGCTATCTCATGCTAGGTGGCTTACAACAGCAGAGTACTTCGTTTGTATGTTGGTACAAAAGAGTCATCGCTAGAAATAGGGACTATTGTAGAATACATTATAAAAGTGTATGCAAAAGTTTGGTTTTTTATTAAAACTGAGCCTTCACGCACAGCCGATGCACAGCATCTTTGGGAAGTTATCCACTACTCAAGATATCTTAGCGATTATTTGAAATCAGTAGTTGACCCTGTTATATAAAGAAATGGTTTTTTTGGTCATCCAGAAAACCTGCTCATAGCCATGATCAACGGCACGCGATCCTCATTAAGGAAATTAGGCTACAGAACAATCCTGAAGGCCCGAACTCTTACTAATGAAACTGTTCGTGATTTTGTCATTCCACCTCTAAATTTTCAAGCAAAAGACTATACAGAATTAATAAATTGGCAAAATTGTGTCCTAACAGACCCTCCACTCACCAAACATATACCCAATGCGGAACTTGAGAAAGTAGCTGAAACGGGTGACGTTATTGAAAGTGAGTTGTGGAAATTACCATGTCATACACAAACGGTAGAAAGAGCAGTTAGGTTGGTGACAGAAACATCTTTATCTGTTTTTGGAGCAACACGCCATGATGGATTTATACGTACAACATTTCCTTCCCAAAGTTAATGCTAAAATTTGAAAACAAAGCAATGTATAAGGTGTAAAACTTCTATATTACAAAAAAACTCCGAGGTGAATTCTTAGTCATTTTCCCCTAATGCTTCGGGAAAATGAGCGAAGAGCTGCTGTAAAACTGTGACGATCGACTTCTGGTACTTCAATCTTTTACACCTAAGTTTTAATCCTAAAGAGTTCTATAGTGTTATTATAGAAAAATAAAGTATAAAAAATGCTTAAATTAAAAAAAAAAAGTATTGGATGAAATTTTTGCTTTAAAACGTGAAGATTTTAAAAATTATGAAAATATTCCATATTTCACCGGTTGAGCGGAGCTTGAATATTATTATTATTATTACTTATGAGTGAAGAATCTTACTAGGCAATCATTCACTACGGGTGATTAAAAAATCAAACATGAGAAATTTAAAAAATAACAAATAAATGTCAATTTTTCCATATTTGGTGAAATTTCAAGGGACTGGTGAGGGATCTAAATATATTTTGATTACCCAGAAATTCATACCTAGATGTTTTAATAAAATATCATATGAGATGTACAAAAAGGTGAAACCAGTGACTTCGCATTCGTAGGCTTGATGGAAAAAACAATTTTTTCAGTGCAATCTTCAAGCCACGATGACACACAATTGTTTGGAAACACTCGGAATACCAGAATATCTTCCATATGTTACCTAGTTTTCACTCGACAACAGTTCAGAAGTCATGTATAATATAGACGAACGTGCGAACGGCGTTTTTTTTGGCTCTGCAGAAAATTTTTGCAAACTGCTAGCGGTAATATTAAAAAAATAATAATAAATAAATAAATAAATAAATAAAAATAATAATAAAAGAAATTTTTTGAAAAATCCCAGTTTATTTCTGTTGAAGCCTTTCTTCAAACTCTTTTTAAAGCATATGTGTGAAACAAATAATGGTTTTTGGCAGTTTTCTTCAGTTGGTGAAAAATAAGTACAAACTATATGTTATTGTAAAAAAAAAATTAAATGATTTAAAGCACTTTTTATAAGCCTCTTTCATATTTGAAAACAAATTTAATTCTTTATTCAAGTGTGAGTCAGGCAAAATAATTATTTGCAGAAAATTCTCCAGTTAGGATTTGTGTTTACAGAAAGCTTTTCACTTTATATAAGTCTGCAGTTCAGTTTTAAAAAAAAATTAACGTGAAAAAATATGCCATGATAAAATTCAATTTGTAAAAATTTAGGCATCCCTTGGCTAAATTTTTAAGCAAAGACTTTAAAGACACTGATAAATCTTGAAATTTTATCAACGTTCTTTTTTCCATTTTATTATTTTTTTTTCCTATTATTGGTATTTCAATTATTATTATCTGTTTCAAGCAGCTGTGATTGGCACGAACCCAACAATGACTATAATAACTTCAAGATAAACAATTGGAAAATGACGGATTAACACATTGTTTCAAAACATTAAACGCGTGTTTCGCTTTTTGTTAAGCGTTTTTGTAATTACATAGAATTTTCCTTGACATAGCTTTATAAATCAGAAGGTTTGTTCCTACGATTTGCAAAAAAAATATTTTTATTTTTCCCAATTTTATTTAAATATTTCTAATGAAGCAATTGCAAGAGTTCTAATATTCCTATTATTTTTTTAGAAAGAAATAAAAACTTTTTTCTAAATATGAGGTGATGTGATTGTTTTCGATCAGTTTTTAGCTGCAATAAAATAGAAAACATTTGCATAACAGCGTATTAAACGTAATTTTAAAAAAACATACATATTTATAATTTTTAAAAAAGGCATCTACCGCTCAAAGACCTTTTTTGGCAGAGAAAGACCTAGCTGTATACAAGGGCTCATGGTTACATTCGTGGGTTACATTCGACCTAGCTTTATGCATGGTAAAGGTAACCGTACACAGGGTTAGTTTCTACGGTAAGCTTTTTTTCTGTACCTAATGTTGTGTATGTAAATATAGTAAAACAATAGAAACTTTCAATCATTCTACTGTAATTGTATTAAAGAAGAAATAAAGAACTTTTGTTGAAATGTAAGGAGTTGCAATTGTTTTTTCGCTGTTAAAAAATTGCAAATTTTCCCTAAAAGTATATAAAATGTAAAATTTCCTGAAATGTATTATGCAATTACGGTATGCAAAAACGCATCTGTTGCAAAAACGCACCCATTGTAAGCAATATTGCTCATATTACGCATCTATTGCTCGTCGTCTTTTGCTGCAAAATTCATTTATTGCTTAAATCGACTTTATAAAAAAACAAATGGAGAACAATACTTTTAATAGAGAAGAACAAGTCAATATAAACCAGATTTAGCATTTGCAGTTGAAGAATTCAAAAAACTTTAGTTTTCTTTGTTTACCTGAATTAAACGAAAAAGATAAGATAGATATCCCAAATGTTGAAAACTAATATTTAGCTTAAGAGAAAAGTGTATACAAACCAATATTTTGCAGTTTTTCAAGAAAAAAACTGGATTTTTCCATATCTTCAAATTTTGGACGTTTTAATAGTAAACTTCATACATCATCCTTTTTTTTTGTCAAGATTTGATAGTTTTTATTGATCAGCAATCGCGATTTTCCCACATTCCTCGTTCAAAACTAATGGAAATATGAGATGCAATCAATCTGGGTTTTATTGTATCAAAATTTAAGAAAAATTGTTATTAATTAATGTAAAAACACACTAACGCGCATTTTTAGTCTGTTATTATTTTTTTTATTTATCTATTTTTTTTTATTTTTAGTACTCAACTACGCGAAGTAGCAAGCGATACTTATAACCATAGGTTTGGAATAATAAACATAGCTTAACTCCAATAATTGCAAGAATATGTTTTGCAATTACAAACATTGAACGTTTTAAATTTTATTTATTTTTGCATTTGCGCTCAAACAAAAAAACAAATTGTTTAGCGAATTCGCAGTTCAAATAAACTATAGGAAGTTCTGCAGTCTTTGGCCAATGGAGGCTGAAAGAGCAAAAACCAAGCCCGGCCCCATTTACTTAGGATACGAATTGTCCAGTAAAACAGTTGTGTTAGGAAAAAAAAATTTTAAATTTTCTATCCACCAAATTAAAAAAAAACTTTTTCGGACAAGTTCTTCTCAAAACATTTTTAAAGATCGTTCAAGTTTGTTCAAAGCAATTCCGCCTATTCACTCAGGATTTATATGTGAATCATGTTTCCATCTAAGGAGACAATGTGAATTCTTTTACTTTTTGAACTGTTCAAAATGTTACGAAATATCGTTCAAATCAATCATCGCCTTGTCCGTGCAATATTGAAGAACTTGACTTCTTTCACCAATTTCTTAAATTACCTCAAGATGACGTGTTCAAGTTCTAGAACTGAGAATACATTGTAAAAAATAACGTAAGCCAAATTTTGCGGACAATAAATAAAAAAAAAACACACAGAAGAATCATAATTGATTTAAATTAAAATTACTTTTAACTATTAGACGACATTTTTCTCAATACATTACTAGACTGCTAAAGGAGAAGGTGTTTTAATTATTGCTTGTCTAAAAAATATATTATATTTAAAGATATAAGGCACTTCACTTCCAATCGATTAATCTCTACGTGTGATGAATGTGTACATCGATATCAATTTCAGTTTTCATAATCTCGTCCTCTGACGTAACGTGCTACCGAGAGAACGAAAGCAAAGGCCCTCCTAACAGCGGAAGTGATATCGAACCTGTTCATTTATTCGTAAGCGGAAGAATTTCGCGCTCGCTCTCTGAATTGGAATTAGATGGCATTCAGCGAGTGGCGGATGGGAGTGATTTATCATTTATGTGGAAGCGGCATTGATCACAGCATGGCGTAATGTTTAATATTCCTTCTTAAGTAAATGGATATCTGGTAATTATTAACTGTGAGGGGTTGTACCTTGTTGATAATTTACGGGTCTGTGAATTTTTATAACGGGCGTTTATTGTTACAAGTAACAGAATAGCTCTTTAATAGAACATGTGTTTTAACATTATGTACCCGATTTATAATAATTTTCTGTTACAAAAATTTTAGTAAAAACCTGACAAGCATTTGTTCATATTTATACGCGCGTTTAATTGTCGGGACGGCATTTAAGCAATTGATCTTTTCTTTAAATTTACAACTTATTGCAAGAGTAGTAACGGGACACTTTCTCAATGGTAACTATCACATTACTAGTCTCTCAGTACCTGAAAAGTTTTGGTGATCAATTTTTGTTTGAAATATTAAAACAGCACACCTCGTTACCGTAGGTCGTTTTTTTTTTGTTTTTTTTTTGTTTGAACAACTTTTTGTAACATTTTAAACAGTTCAAAAAGAAAAAGAATTCACATGAGCTGTTGAAAGCGAAATATGATTCACATATAGATAAATCCTGAGCAAAGAAGCAGAATTTCTTTGAACAAATTTGAACGAATGTAAAATATGTTTTGCGGAGAATTTGTTCGAAAATGATTTTTCAATTTCGTTGATTGAAATTTTATTTAAAACTATTTTTAGAGCAACTGCCCCAACGTGAGCAATTCAAATTTTTTGTCAACAACACTAAAGATTTCTTTCAGCACTAGAAAATAGAGCAAATTGGGGACCTTCTTAATATATCTTTATTTTTTGTGATCAAGAAGCATATAAAGGGTTAGATAAATAAATACCTTTGTGTTGAACAGTAAAGTAAGAAAAAACAACGTCAAAAAAGCACAAATTGCAGATTACTGCAGACACGTGTTTCGACGTTACAGGGAACGCCTTTTTCAATGCAAAAATTAATGAGCTTATGGATGAAAAGACCTCCGACAATAACCAAGAGCAGATAAACATGCAGCTTAAAAGATAATTTTCTCATTGGTGTTTGGCTAATCCGCTATTTTTATCTTTTAAGCTGCATGCTTATTTGCTCTTGACTTTTGTCGGAGTTCTTTTCATACATAAGCTCATTACTTTTTGCATTGAAAAAAAGGCATTCCCTGTAACGCCGAAACACGTGTATGCAGTAATCTGCAATTTGTTCTTTTTTGACGTTGTTTTTTCTTACTTTACATATAAAGGGTGTTCAAATAAAAGGTACCGAGCGATACTGTGGGCCTAAATGAAGACTATATTTAAAGTATTCACAATAGGCTCAGCACCCGATCTCACTGATTAACTTACGAAAAGGATTCCCTGTTCCCAGAACTTTTGTGGCTGTGACGAAACTCATCCCTTCTCTGTGTCTTTGAGTTTGTCGTCCGAGTTAAAACGCTTCTCTTGCAAATGCTTTTTCAAATGATCAGGCACATGGAAATCGCAGGACAACATGTCCAGGCTGTAGGGCGGATGGTCAAGCTGCTCTCACTTGAGTTTGTGAACAGCCCTGGTCTTTGGTTCTTGATGGACCTGCGTAGGCTTTGGAGTTTCTCACAGTACACGTTAGAATTAATATGTCTCTGATGCTATAGAAATTTAACAAGTAGCGGACCTCGTCACTGACCTCGTACGTCGAAACAGGCGGTCAATGGGGTGGTTTCCTTCAGTCAAAAGTACTACTTTAGTCATTGAAATGGATAGAATGAGCAAAAAAAAAAAAAAAAATAACATGGACCCATAAAATACTTTCATTTTTCCCAACAGTTTTTTTTTAAATTAATTTTTTTAAATGTCCGATTTTTCAAACAATGCGTGGTTTTTATGACGTGACTAATGATGCACTTGACTGCATCTTTCTACTACTTTTCCACGTTATGATAATCATTCAGCGAATTAAAATTGTTCTTTACGCTTCCTACCAACCATATCGTTGCCAATACACGTGAGTAAAGATAAGAATTAAATATTTTGGACCGTGAATGGCAACACTGAATGGCATTTCATCATTTGCGATATCATCGGCAGAAGCATTAAACGATAAAAGAGCATCGATTTAAATAATTTTTTAAAAATATTAAAGTTGAAGAAATTCTTTAAAAAATCGTCAGATTCTATTTTTTTAAGCATGCTCTTTCCGAAAAAAATACTTTTAAAATTTTGGAAACGCCCCGATTGGTCGGTGCTCGTTGTAAGAGCCTCCGATCTCTCCTGCGCATGTGAGCGTCCACGCATGCTTTGATCCAAGCTTTATACTCCCTATCGCATCCCTAGATGTATAGCTACGTTCTCCCATTGCGGCATATGCAAATATATTAACGGCTACATTGTTGTGACGTTTGGTACCTTTTCATTTGAACACCCCCCAATATATTTTTTTTCATAAATAAAATTCGAAATACATTCCTTTAAGACGCAGCGTTAACTAATTCAGAAAAAAATGAACTATTTAATTAGATTTTGACTCTAGCATTTAAATTCACTAATATAACTCTTTTTTTTTTCGAAAAAGAATTATTGATTGATAAAATAAAACTTTTAATTATTTCAGCATTGTCATTTTTCATTCCAAGAAACTAAAATCTAATTAGTGAAATAATTTTTAAAGACTACAGAAAACACATTTAAAAATATCCAGAGACATTTTGAAAAGACAAAATTTAATTTATAAAAATATAAATCCAACGAAAAGTAAGAGACATGACAACACAATGACTAGACAATGTTTATTTGATATTCTTCAGAAGATATTTCATTGCGATGTACAGAACAGTGCATATGAGAAATGCAAGTACATTTTACATAAACTTATATCTTAGACTGCTTATAGAAGCAGTACATTTTGTTATCATTCCACAATAAAATTGTTATCCTTTTACAAAAGAATTCAGTTCATCACCATTAGGCTAACTTTACTTCGAAGTTATCTGAAACGTATTTCTGTTTTTTGAGGAAGCGTTGGAAGTATTTCATAAAATATTCTAATTGATTTGTTTTTTTTTTTTCTATGTTTAAAGATAAATACACGTTTAACAAAACTTTTTTTTTTTATTTCGATACGTTTTTCGTGAAAATAAACATGTATTATGTTCGTCAACAATGATTTGTTACTATTCAAGTTTGTTGTTTTGCTTAAATATAAGAAACATACGTCCACGAGCAACAGAGAATGAACAAAGAGTATTGAATGCAACAAATATGCTTGCATGTATGTTGAATAATTGTTTTTAGATTTTCAATGTTCTATACCTAAGCACCAATCGATATAAATTCTGAGAACAAGTACTTTTCACCTTTGAAATAAGCTCACCTATTTCCAAATACTCTTTATATTATGATCCGAAATAACCTGTTTCCGATCTCTCTGAAATAGAAAGCTAAAGACATAGCGTAAAAAATAGCTGCATAAAATTTTAAAATGCACCACATAATACAAACAGATATTCTTTTGCGATTTGAAATTAAAACTACCAGATTGACACATATTCAAATCAACGAAACAGTTTTTTGATAAAAACAAACAAAACTCCACAACCTTAATATTTTACATCTTTAATAGAAGTACCAATTTATATTGCTCTTTACACCTGATCTGAGTAATAATAACCTGATAATGTGTGGTATTGCACACTGATATGGAGTTATTATTACATTTGATATGCTTCTAAACGATTTCATTTGCAAAAACTTGTGTGCACTTCAAATAAAAAGTACACACAATTTTAGCATTAACATATAAATACATTAAGATAGAAAGAAAAAACAATATAACAAAAGATAAAAATCACATATTTTAAACAGTATGGTCAACAAAATTCAAATATCACGCATACATTAAAATGTATATTGAACGATATGTCCTTAAAATATAAATTTACCATAAGTGTGCAACTTAATTTCGACTTTTTTAAGAAATAAAAATCTTAATCTTAAAACTCTACTTCAAAGTTGAATAGTAGTGCTTTACTTGACCTGACTGAACAAAGTTTTTGGACCAGTACAAGACCAATTGTAATTCTTAGAAATGTATTTACAGCATGAGAATGGCTAAGCATTGTTTAACATTTTTTAATGTTAAAAACTCAAAATGTCAGTTCTAAGTTTTTACATTACATTTGGAGTTCTTAATAAGATTTCGAAATGGAAAAAAAATTAAAAATATTTTTTGATTTTATTATTTTTAAAAAACTGTATTTTTTATGCTTGAGAGCCTCCTATCATTTTATTTTGACCCGTGTGCAAATTTGATTAAAAAGAGTATTTTTATAAATTTCCTGGCATTTTCGGAGTTTTAAAAATTGATATTGTCAAACAAGAACAGTTTTTAGTAAGTTACCGTTATATAGCTAAGGCAGAATTAAATGAAATACACCGCCAACTCAGTCATTCCAGCCGAGGACTGCAGTTTCGTTACTGGACTTAATTAAAATATCATGCCTTTTGCCTTTAATCTTCGAGTTGAACCTAACCAATGCTTCTGTCACTCGTCTGGTCAGTGGTAATTCTATATATTAGCTACCAGTTTGTTTGGCAATCTTAGCTTCCTTAAGAGGTTTTCCACCTCCTGCTCAGTCACTTCCTAAGCGGGGTTGATGAGTGCCAATAAGCACAAAACTGCAGTCCTCGGCTGGAATGATTGAGTTGACGGTGTATTTCATGTAATAAGAGTACCTTTTTTTTTTTTTTTTTTTTTGACCCTACTAAATAGTTTATTGGAAGATCAGTTTTAATTCTTCGAAATAAATTTATGTATTTTAACTATTCAAGGCGATAGTTATTTTTAAAAAATCTTCCGAAAAATGTTAAATGTATAAGTTCAAATTTATTTACTTTGATTTTGAGTTTTTCAAAAGATTTCAAAAAAATTCCAAATGAAAAATATTTTTTGAATATTTTTTAATTATATTTTTCAAATTATCACTTTTAACGCATTTTGTAAATCTGAATTGATAAGGTGTGGACACTTTGCTTAAAAATTTGCTGTCATTTTATCTTAGCACGCTAATACTCTTAAAGTGTTTTCATAAATATGCCGGCGTGTTTAGGATTTTAACGGTTGATATTGTCCTACATAAGTGTCTGCAGTTTCACTATGCAATAGATTTTGTTTTCATTTGCGGATAGCTATGTAGCAAGATAATACGTATTGCAATACTTTTTAAACGATTTTAAAACTATTCTTCTGAAACAATTACCACTAAAGGCAATTATATATATTTTTTCAGAATATATTGCTTGAACTAAATTATCACAATTTTTAAAATTATATTTTCTTATTGGAAAGAATTTAACTCGGTGATTTAGAATTTAAAAAAAAAGACAATTATTAGTAATAAATGCTTTAAATAACTAAAAGAAAATATTTTCGAAGTTAACTCAAACATAGTTAGTTCATTTGAGTCACACATTTATCGTGAGCAAATTAAATTACGTTATTCCACAAAGTTTCATATCTAAAAATAACATTTACGAATTTTTTACGTATGGGAGCAATGCATTGTAGACCCTTTCATATTTGAGATTATTGTTAACTCTTATTGAAAAATCAATCTACTCTTTCATTAAAGTATTCACAAGTATACGTTCGCATGCTAGCTAATAATGTAAAAGTTATCGAGAAACACTTTTACACTATTAGCAAGTTTTTTTTTTTTAATTTTAAATTATAAGTTGCGTGAAAGCTCTTATTCTTGTCATGTATTTAAATTATAAAGAAGAAACATGCTTTTTCTTTATTTTAAAAAGTGTTTAAAACAACGTATACATTTCCTCTTAAAATATAAATATTTAAAAAATATGACAGTCAAAAAAAAAATAGCAATCTGTCTTGAATATATTCAAAATATAAAACAAAATTGACATTCATGCTTTAAAAAATAATCATGGATGTGGAACAAACGCGAATATAGACTAGAACACGGTAGGAAATTTTCTTCTTTTCATGTAATTTTGCAACATAAGACATTTTTTCCATAACATAGTGTAGTGCTATTTAGTGAGAAAATAATATTTTATTCTCATTCACTTAGAATAGTAACTCAATGAGACATATGAGAATCTATCACGTAATCTTTTTCCGTACATTGGAATACTGACTAGTAATAAGTACCGTTGGCCGCAGATAATACAAATGCCATGAACTGCACGTTTTAATTTTCATAATTCGAGAAATCTTTAAATACACCTTGGATAGCACTTTTGAAGACAACTTTCTTAATCAATATTAATAACTTATTGGATTAAAGTTAGTCTTAAAAAACAGGTATTTAAAATATAAAAAGAATTATGATGAACTCCCGATTCACTCAGCGAAGTTCTGTTTCACACATTTCAAGTAACAAAATATTCAACTTTTTCTTCGGAAACCTGATTTATAATACTCCTTTGAGAGGTCAACAAGAAAAGGGTAATAAGACCATGGAGATCAACTACCCTAAATATTTCTCCTCTTCACGATCTCCGAACATACCCAGATACATTTAGTTTCTTCTCAATTGAACATTGAATGCCTTTAAAGCACAAACTTAATAACTTTCCAGTTTTTTAACAACGGACAGACTTGTATTTGCCTAACGGCGGACAAGCAAGTGATAAGTCATTGTATTTTCCGAACGGCGGTCAAACGAGTGATAAGTCTTTGTATTTGCCAAACGGCGGACAAACGAGTGATAAGTCATTCGGGAGACAGTCAGTAACACTTCCTCGACGAATCTGGATATTTCTCTTTCAGCTCGAATTTGAACTGTCTGAACAGCTGTCGATTTTTCTCCTGATCCGTGTCCTTATCTTTGTGGAACGATGATGGCGTCTTCAGTCCTTTGTGAACAATGAATGCGTTGTTGAGAACGGAAAATTTGTATCCAGAGACATGCAGCTCACAAACCTGAAATAAAAAAGAAAATATCATTTCAAGTTTTTTTTAACTAAAGAGAAATTACAAACATTGTTTTTGAGGGTCTAAGAGAGCAGATTAATAAAACACTAAAGAGTAATAATATCTACAACGTAATACAAAGCAGAAAACGTAGTCGTAGAAAGTTATAGAGTGCTGTTGTGCAACTTGTATATCCTTCACATGCAAAAGATGGCAATTCCGGAATTAGCAGATATTTCAGTGGAATTTGTTCGAGAAGGTTGCGTGACTGCCCATAAAGGGTACCGGTCACATGGCAAAGACAATGCTCCTGTAAATTCATCAACAGGTTTCAGCAACTAATCAATGTTAGAAAGTGGTGACGTAACAAAGTGTCGTTGCAGTGACTTCATCAAATAATTACAAAGTAACCAGTCGTAAACTACTTCAGTGACGTTACAGTTAAGACACGTGATACATGACACCAACTTGCCACAGATTGACGTTAGAGAGACCACATAATTCTGTCACGTTGTGACCTGCGGCCGTTGTGATTCCTACGAGATGTCGCAACTCAGTCACTGTTGCTTGTGACCATGTGACTCAGAGTAGCGTCACTGTAACTTTCTCGTGACATATCTTATCGGGAAAAAACTGTTCAGAGGCTGTGTAACGGAAGGTTTCGATACTTCTAAATAAGCAGATCAATGTCCCTATCTCACATAATAGCTACTTATAATAAAAAGCGAGTCCTTATGCGCTTGCACACAATCGTACCCTGTGAAACGGGTTGGAAAATGCCACAGGGATATGTCATAGGTATCGTAAATTAAATACTTAAATCGTCATACGCTGAAAGTAAAAATATGATGCTGTTTACTTAGAATAGAGTCTGTGAATCCAGAAAATAGTTCTGGAAATCGGGCTCATTCCCTCACCAACGTCTGAAGACAGGTTCATTCCTTAGCCACCATTTGAGTCAAATGTGTTTATTATACCATGAGTAACGGGTATAGCTATTACCGACAGTTGATTATTCATCTTGTCTGTACATGCGCACCAAGACTCTTCCATAATAGAAAGTCACTTCATACGTGAGATTCCCATTTGCTTACGCAGAACCTCTATATCACCCCACTAACGACCCCTGCAGAGCAATTTTGAAAGCTCACTGATTCTTCCATGTTTATATTATAGAATAAACAAATAAGATTTTTAAAATATTTGCAAAATCACAAAACTTTTAATATAATACACAACAAAAGAAGAAAAAGTAAATTCAATTTTCTATTCCCTCCAGTTAATCTTTTTACCGAATTTTCCCGTCCAAAGTACTTTTACCAACATTCCAACTTATGTCTTTAAACCTCAAAAAACTTCTTAAAAAATCGCTTTTTCTTGTAAGTACTGCATACCGTAAAAAGTGGAAGCATAGGGAGTAAAAGCTTTTAAAAACAGACTCCACGTTAAGTGGAAGACGGAAAAACTAAAACAATATTTCCAGCTCTGAAATGGACTTCTTTATGCCAACTGAAGCTTAAAAGACAAAAAAGAAGAAAAAAAGGAATGAAAGGTAGAAACCTCTGTTCGGATATCATAATACTCTTTTTGCCTAGGAGAATTCCATTTTGTTTCTTTTACTGTCAGTAAGTGTTCTTTACCTGACTTGTCTCTTACTTTTTTCATTGTCGTACATATTTATGTTACCAATACCTGCTTTTGAAGGAAAGAGAAACATTTACTTTTCCTTCTAGTCGTAAAGCTTAGGCAGGTTTAGTTATTCTACTCTAAGACGATAATATGTTATGATACCTTATTATTTTATATCAGGTTGAATGTTTTACTTTTGATCATATTTCTGCAACACACACACACACACTGATATGAAGATAAATAAATAAATAAATAAATATATATATATATATATATATATATATATATATATATATATATATATATATATATATATATATATATATATATATATATATGACTTTATTTTTTTCAAACAAAATATAAAAAAAACGCAATACCTCAAAGTTAATTTTATTAGTTTTAAAAAACGTTAAAAGATTCGAGCATCTACTTCATCGAGACATCTACAAGATGGAAGTTTGATTCCCACTAAATCATTCTTCCACGGTTTTTTTTTTCTTTCTAGAAAGCTTCTAGACCGTCCTAGAGTCTATATGCAATATACCAGACAGCCCTGTTATCACATCCAGAGACAACCGGGCTGTCTGGTACATTGCATGCAGTTTTGCATTAACCCTGGCTTAGGAACAGTAATTTACTGATAAGGGCTAGACGTGATATTTACGGCACATAGTGACCAATATTCATAGTCCTACACTTAAACTCAGGGTTGTTGTCGCTCGCTCGCCTACTGCCTTTTTGCATGAATAAAATTATATTATTATAATTGTTTATATGTTCATTCTTACTTGTGACAACATTTCTTACTCGTACAATTCATGAAAAATTCAGGTAATTACTGGAGAAATTTACACCACAGAGAAGGGAAAGTATATCCGGAGCGAGGACGGTAGTCAAACTCCCCACCGTCTCAAATGTGCCACTCAGACCACACGGCCACTGAGGTCCCCTACGTTTTCATCATGGCCTCTACTTAAACGCATCGTGAACACAGGTAAAACAGCTATCGCATCCAGAAGATGTTGTCCTCAAATAATGTCACGCTTTGAGAGAGGAGGGGGTTCGTGGAATTGTGACAGTTTGTGACAAGGGGGGAGGGAGGGAGGGAGTAACAAGAAATATGACATCATGCATTTTTATAAGAACGGATTTCTAAAAAAAGCATGCCATGTGACAAGGGGAAGGGATATGGTGAAATTGATACTTAGAGAAAAGGGGGGAGCGGGGTCAAAAAAATTGAAAAAAAGAAATGCGACATCCTTTATGGACAGCCCCTTATACGCATTGCACTTAGTTAGAGGCTTGGCTTTCCGTATTTACAAAACAGTCTCAGCAGGGATTAATTAGTTACACTGCAGTTTCCACTACCACGTATTCTTGTGTGAAACTCATGTAAAACTAATTTCATTTTACACGGTAATCTCTCAAAACCATCACAAACCATTCTAATCAAGCACGGCAGATTTCTTAAGTGCAATAATCCTTAAATCAGCAATCAAATAAATGGGAGAAAAAAAATCTCAAAAAGCCAAAAGTGTGTTCTGTCGCCAACACTACGGCAACCCTTCCGTTTCAGCCACAAAATTAAATTCTTCACAATGTGAAGGACCATGAGAGAATCAGGGTGACACCCTCGTTAGTTAAATGGTCTCTTTAGTGGCACTAACGAGGCTTTCCCATTCTCCGATGGTATTGATTTCTGACCCTGATTTCCTGTGACGGCGGGAGAGTTGGTGGGACTCTGCGAAAATCGAATTAAGCTGCTCCACTAAACGTTCGACATTTTTAGAACAGAAATGAAACAAGGAGAAGCTTTTTTTATGTAAGTGTTTGACAAACGCAGTTTTAATCGGTTTTTCAAAACCGAGATCTTTTGAGGGTGGGGGTTTCTTTTTCTTAATACAATTTTGGATTAAATTATTATTTTTTATTTCTAATCATGGTGATCGTATTAAAAGAGTCAATTTGGGATTGCGTAAAAAAAAATCCTAACAGAAAATTTTGAAAATTTGTAGTTACATCACAGGTAGTTGTAAGAGAAAATAATACAATTTTAATCAATTTATTGAAGGAAAAAGGAAGAAACTTTATAGAAAGTGAAAAAAAATGCAGAATTTAGGTCCAGTAACGCCGCAAAAGTAACAGTAAAGAGTGAGTAAGCACCGAAAACAACGAAAAATATGCATTACTTCCGTAACCATAACTCCAAATCCCAAAAATCGAATTTCGAAAGACGTAGAAAGACGTACTATTGCAAATTTCCGATCATGAAACACTAATTCTATGGTATTGATTGACTTTTATACGATTAGGTGCGCTGATTTGAAATATAGCATCCACATTTCACATTCACATAAGAATGTGTCATAAAATGGACTGGGAGAAATAAGGTACTTTCAAAAAATATGTAAGTTTATTATTTGTAACATAATTTATGCATCAAATAATTGTAAATGACATGCTAAATATGCATATTAATTCCATAATAATTAGAGAGCAGTTTCCATTGTTTAACACGGCCTTTACTTATGCGTATCTTTTAGGCTCAATTTTTCTTTTCCAAAACGGAAAGATTTCATCTCTTTTGATCAGTTTCTCCAATCCTCTACACAAGGGTGACCCAAGTGGAGCCCATGACTTATCTTGGTCACCAACTTTTACATTGAAATATGCTTAATATAGCTTCTAATCAAATTCTGTTACATTTCTTTAATGCTTCTTACAAATTCTTCACTACAAATTCTCCATAAATATAACAAAAGGAATTGAGTGAATTCAGACAAGCCTTAGCTGCTATTTAGTATGGTAGTAGATAAGTTAAAGCTTTAAAACTGAAAACCATTTAATTATCTGTTCACCTGCGGGAAAGAAACTCTTTTCAGATATAACTACTTAAAAAATAGTACTACTCTACGCAGAATCTTTTGAATGAAAGATCAAAGAGTTATTGAGCAGAGATCAGAAAAGTTTGAAATGGGGGGGGGGGGAAATAGAGAAAAGTACATGAGTCATAATTTCCAGTCGTACCTGACTGTCATGAAATTCTTCTTACGCTAACAACTGAATTTTAATTAGGATAATCATGCTCCCTAAACAAATTAGAGCTTTTTTTTTTACCTATGTGGTAAAAAAAATTAGACATGTTAATAAAATTAAAAATTGCTCTTTTTTTTTTTTTTAATGTTCACCTTTTTTTTTTTTTTTTTTTGTTACAGGGACAAAAAAAAAAAAAAAAATCTGCACACTTAGCCTTAATGATAACTCATGACACTATATGTTGATCCCTTTCCTTAAGTATAACACTAACCTGGCGGCGGACATTTGATTTTCTTGGCGGGTGGGACTCTCCCTCGTCCCTTGATTTAATAGTGTTGCTACGAAAATCTAAATTTTCAATTTCTGAAAAGCTAATACGTGATGCAATGTTTTGACTATCTGGTTCTGATTAACATAGTTATAAGTAGGATAACATACCACAGAATGATTGTGGCATTTGATTTAAGCAAGTTTTAAAGAACTTCAATACCAATTATGCATTATACACAGTTGTTTAAAGTACATTCGAAATTATCTAACTCCCTTGAATATCAAACAAGGCATAAACGCTCGTTTATTTTAGGTTTTAAACCTTTCTTACAGCAAAAAATGTTAATGTTTTTTTTTTTTAGTTATCGCTGTTATTCAAGATTATTTTGGTAAGCATGATAATGTTGTAAAACTATTTTTCTTACTATAACATCGCAATGTTAGTATATTTGAAATATACTAGTATTTATATTTGAAATTGCATTGTAATATATTTTAAGCAGTAATAATTATATATTAATGATATATTAAATATTATATATGTAAATATATTTGAAATGGCATAATATATTTGAATATATATTATGCTAGTCAATATAGTATATATAATAGTAATATATTTGAAATAGCATAGTATATATCGCAAGAATTTAAATGTGTATCACATTAATTGAATTTCACAAAATAGTTGCAATGTTCCTGAATAAAATTAAACTTCTAAATTTAAATATTAGATTTGAAACAACATAACATCAAAGCATGTCTATTTTCACGAAATATTTTGTTATTTCACATACGTATTGATCGTTTTTAACTTATTTATAAGAAACATAAATATTGTAAGAGTTTGATAAATAAAACGCACTAGGAAAAATCCTTGAAGTCTCCAGTCCTTGATTTGAGTCTACATAGCAAGGAAAATTACACCAGGACAGAAATATCCAGGTCAAAACAAAAAAAAAAGACTTCAAAACGTAGCCAGCATTAACAAATGACATCAAGTTACTTACGTATAGAAATGATCGAATCCGTTACTAATCGTTCTAGGTACATGAAAGTTCTCTTAAGGCATCATTCAAATGCATTTTCAGCATCATTACCCTTTTTACTGTGGAAGTAGCAAAGTAATTGAAAATGCATTACTTCAAGAAATAAAATGCAACCAAAACAACTTAGATAGTAGTAAGAAGCATTAACCATCAGCTTTAACTAGTAGTGAGCTATTTTTAGCCAATAACGTTTCCAATATAAGATATTAAACAACAATTTACATGTTTCTATTTTTTCCTGAAGAACGATAAATAAAGCGATTTCTCAGCTCTAATACCTGTCATGAAAATTCCCCTGCAAGCACGAAAGAAACAAATTTTCGCCGTCATTAACTTCCTTTAATTTTGGGACTAGCAGCTCAGCAAAGAAACGAAAAATCGGGTCAGGAAAAAGAGTAACGGATTCCTCAGGGGCATAGCAAATAATTAGTTGACGCCAATAAATGTTCTGTTGCGTGACATAAGAAACTGAGCAAGCAAACCAAATTCTCCAAGTAAGGAAAGTTTATTACAGTGAACGTACTGATAATTCCGAATTATTTGTTAAAAGCTCGAGCAATAATACATAAATATCTTGCACACAATTTAGTTTTATAAGTACATTTCGTGAAGATTTTGCATTAATTTCATATTTTTTAAGAAGTTCTTCTTTTTAAATATTAAATTGCACTCCTCTTCGGAAATATTAATCGTAAATGAATATTCTACCTTGTGACATTACATTTATAGCTAGAGCTGCGGATTCGGACTGATTTTAGGGTTAAAGAGTCAGAGGCGGATTACAATAATTGCGGAGTCAGAGAAGAATGGATTGGTTTTGACTCCGACTCCTGGGATTTTAAGGCACCTCAAGAATCCGACTCGTTTACTATTAAATCAGTCTTAGTCTGACTTCTCAATCCTGGCAAAATTGCGAATTTAGAGGGAAAATGGCCGACTTTAACTTCTACTCCTTTACCTCAAAAAATAAGTCTAACTCCGACTCCAAGTCCGCATCCTTACTTGAAATTTAGAGGCAGTGAAATTGAGTCGCAACGAACTTCAAGGGATAGTACTTTTGTTCGTTGTAACGGGAATTTCGTTGTAATGGAATTCAAGCAATGTAATGCGGTTACTTAGCTGTATTGGTACTCGTTGAAACGGGATTGCACTGTATTTTCCCCCTTGGGTCCACAGCTCTGAAAGGATTGCCGAGTAGGAGTCGTGGGAGTGAAATTAGACTGATTTTGCGGTAAATGAGTCGGAGTCGAACGCTTTAAAACTCCTACAGATAAATTATTGTATTAGTAATAATAATAATAATAACAACAACAATACATATAATAATAATAATAACAATAATAACAACAAGAATACTAATAATAATAATAATAATAATAATAATAATAATAATAACAACAACAATAATAATAATAATAATAATTACAATAATAACAATAATAATAATAATAACAAAAATGATGATGATGATAATAATAGTAATAATGATAGTAATAATCATAATAATAATAAAAATAATAATAATAATAACAATAATAAAAACAATAATAATAATAATGATGATAATAATAATAGTAATAATGACAATAATAATAATAGTAATAATGACAATAATAATAATAATAATAATAATAATAATAATAATAATAACAATAATAATAATAATAATAATAATAACGCTTTTAAGTTGCCTCGTAAATTTGAAGATCTTTTTAAATATCTTATTATAATCGAATTCTAAATAAATTACTTAGTTTTACATTAGGAATTAAAGTTAACAGTCATAACTTCTTAGTAGAACAAATACACAATTTCCCTGATTACATTCCGTACTTCTCAGAATATCTCCAGCAGTTTCATAAACATCTTGCATTTGATCAATATTTACCTTTAAGATGCATTAAAAGCTTTCTAAGGAAAAGAAACATTCGCTCTGATATCTGATATGTCTATCGATCAATCTGAGAACCGAGATTCATGTTATTTATGTAGCTGAAAGAGGATAGGATGCTTTTG